>NC_061508.1:226372781-226570765 GCF_022539505.1 Lolium rigidum | reverse complement strand
GCCAGCCGCTCCTCGGACATATACATAATAATTTGACCGGAACTCCCTGTTCTCGCAAGTTTCGGCAAGAGGACGGGAATAACGGTTCTACGGCCTGCGAAGTTCATCCGCCAGAATACTCCATCATGTGACATTTTGAACAACTTGATGCAAGTAATTACATCTGCGGCTTTATTTTATCACCTTTTGCGTTTCACCATACACACACATATATATACACCACCGTTTTCAAATTCATTAGATTCAACGGCCGCGAACGGCACTAGGCAGAGTGCAATGAGCAAATTCAAATATTAACTGGCGGCATTGCCAGTCATAGCTCCAGGATGGAGAATTATGTGGACAACTGCCAATATCAAAGTTGATGTAGACATATATATATATATGCATGAATGCAAAAGTCACTTGATCGATATATAAAATTCACGCAATTTATATATACAATTCACTGCTCCGCAATTGGGCCATTATACCGCTCTGGGTAGAGTTCGCTGCGGCAGCGTTTTAGTGAAATTCCCGCCGCGGCAGAGTCTGCCGCGGCAGGGAATGGCACAAAATTAATAAGGGCCCGCCCCTTTAATTGGCGTCCGGCAATAATAAACCGGCGCAAAATTTTTGCCGAGTTCATTGCCGGCCACGTCCCGCACCGCCCGTAAGGAGAACCGGCGCAAAGGGGCCGGCACCGGATGCGGTCCGGTACCGGTTACCATCCGGCGCATAGCGGGCCCCGAAGCTGTGCCTTCACCAGTGCAACTACCGTATTGCCGCATAACGATACGTACGCACATCAATCCTCAATATTTTCCCGGTCCGCCACTCACCACACGCATCTTTGCGATATCCACGGGATGACCCCTACCGCGCACGCCCCCGACGCCGCCGCCGCGGACACCGGAGTCCGTACCCGAGCTGGGTTGCCACCAATTCACACCGACGCCCGCCAGCAAATGCCGGGGTTGGTAACAATCGAACTTTCGCCGGCCCGGCGAAATGATCGCATAAGCAGAAATCATGCATCCAGTAGCAGCGGTTTCTTTCTTGAGAAATGATTTCCTCCCGTGCATGGCGTATATCATGTATGGCTCAATAATTTGCAGTTTTTTCGTGAAAACGCGAGAAACCATGGCAAAACATTTTTTAACATTCAAACCTCGAAGCACCAATTAAATTAAGTAATGGGTGAAATCCATGCATGATTTATATTCTCAGATTCAAACAGAAGAAGGCGCTATATTAGCTTCGGCAATTGCAATTGTCGCAACGATGTACTCACTTCCAAAGGCTTAAGATCTATATTTTCACAAAGTCAAACGGCAGTTCTTGACTAAATTTTAGAAGAATTTTATAAATAAATACATATTTTGTAAGTTCCATATAAAAAAATATATTTCATTATCTATCAAATGGCATTGAAGATTTCATGTTAATGATTTTTATAAAAACTTAGTCAAACTTAAGCCATTATAGTTTGACTTCCTATGCCATAGGCCTTAAGCCTTGGGATGGAGGGTATTTTAACAAAAGGTATGTGCGCTTTATATGTTATTCACAGTGCCAGCCATCGTATGTCAATATATGACTATTCTCCACACTAGCAGAAAAGAGGCTTCCATACGAACTTTTAGTCCCCAAAATGCCGTAACCTACCAATGGGGTCTTAGTCGCGTTCACCGAAGGTTCGCCTGGCTTAGGTTGATACAATATTGATGACGCTTTTTTTATTCGTTACCTAGACCAATCGTATTCAAGCAAAGAGTCTTCAGCCACGTCCTCAAAAGTCTCAATGCGCTTTGATTGCCGCTTGGGGGACGCGTTTTGTTCGCGTCGCTTAGACGCCGCCAAACCCGCTGCCTCTCTTAAATCTTGCTCTAAAGATTTAAATTATTTCTTTTTTTTAACACAGAATCTCACACGGTCGCAAAAAGAGCAAGCATATGAATAAAAATGTTTAATTTGGTGATTGTTTCAAATTAAATTTACAAATAAATAATAAGTAAACAAACATAACAAATAGGGGCAGATGCTACATCATGCGCTCACGATATTTCCCTTTGATCCTCCACAAACACCAACTGAGATCAGCTTGTTTTTTAGCCTACGTGACATTGCTGTCACGGATCTCCCAGGCATGGCGAGAGCAGGTGATCTGCAGTAACTCATGATCAACCTCCTAGCAGGCCTTGACATCATAGCTCAACATGTGACCTAGCATGATTCTTGCGCTGATGATCATGTTGTGCATGATCACACAAGCCTGTCACCTCCACATTTGGTCGTGAGACCAGCTTGTGAGTTAGGGTACTGACAATGGCAAACTGTGCTTTGCTTAATACTCAAATGCCTCCGCGACATCCTTCTTCGCAGCTCGCCGCAGCAAAGTGAGCTGGGATGGATTCGAGATTGTCTTGACAGTGGCCCATTTTGATATATACTATCGGTTAGAGCCTTGGTACTCCGTTGTCCATTGATCTCATAGCTGCATGGTGGAGCATGCCCTTCCATCTAGTCTGCTGAACATCGGGAGACTGCCGCAACACGTTGATGTCATTGTGATCCCCCACATGCCAGCAGAATGCCAAGACATCGCACATACCATGACGTCTTTGTATATATTTTTGACAGCAAAATGGGGCAGTCCTCTCCCATTTCTTTAAATGCCGCATGCAATCGATGCGCCTTAAGCATTCCAGAGGGGCCCGCAGCATTTTGTGCCATGATCCTGTTCTTCTCTCGCCTGGCCTCCCTAAAATATATTTACAACTACCACCACAGCCTCGACAAACTTGCACATTGACTCAATGGCAGCAGACTCACTCATGTGAAGGCAGTCGTCCCGGGCAGTAGCCGTGTGCGCCCGCATGCAACATCTCTCATGCGTGCGGTGCATCTTCAATCGACGAGAATCCCGAGACATAGCCGGGCCGAAGCCCAAACTTGAAGTAGGGTCGAACTAACGCCAGCGGAGGATATCCATGAATCATTTGCTCATCCGGCACACAGCTGGTAATTTTCGAGATAGCCAAGGGACCGCCGGCGGCGAATATAGGTAAAGATGGCATGCTTCCTCCACTTGCCGACGGGCAGGCCCCGACTCTTCCTCCCCGCCTACTTCTCCGCAGCACGCCTCGTCTCAGGCCGAAGCACTCGAGGGACACGATGATCACTCAGGCCGTCACCCGCAGGCCGCGTGGGGTCGGGTTTGCTCGTCTTCCAGCGAGCAGGAAACCATTCATCAGTTGCCCATGGCTGAAGCAAATCAATGGTTACACGGTGGCCGGCGGCGACGACGCAAGAACAGCTTAATTCCGCCATGCTCGCCGTCGAAGGCCCTTCGCGGCATCGAGGTTGGGCTGATTTGACAGCGCTCGACGCTGGCTGGGCGGATGGCGGCGAAGACGATCAGGCGGAGCTCCTCGCCGCCGAGCATGCCCCGGGCCTTCCGCGAGATCGACGCTTGACCGCCGCATCTGGGGCCGGGCGGCAGCGGGGCGGGAGGCTGCCGAACGGGCGAGACGGCAAAGGGCCGGAACCAACGCGGCCTATAACAGGGCAGTCGCAGCCGACATACCCGCTGCCGAGTCCCCGCGCTCCCGCGGCACCGACGGGACGGCCCGGGGCGCCCCGGACACCGCATCGGGTCACGCCGACAAAAATGGCTGGGGGGATGCCGGGAACGATTTTCGCCGTCCTGGGCCGCCTAAATCCCTCGGGGGAGCCTCGGGGGACGCCGGGCCCCGGGGGGGCCCCACCTCAAATGCACTCGCTACGTCGCCCCGCTCGCGCCACGACCACAAGGGGCAGGGCTGTTCGGATCTATAATATAAGGGGTGCCCGATGAAATGCCCGAGAGTTACGAAATATTTATTATGAAGTGTCCGAGCCACACTTAGCTTTCTCATTTATTTTCTCCTTTCGATCACGGGGTTAGCAACTTGGACTCTCATGTGCCGCTGATAGCCAGGCATGTGCGTAGCCCGCTGGTTCTAATTTATTATTTCTAGCTAGTTAGTTTAACAAATGCATGATGGTTAATCATTACTTTATACAATAATGCAGATGAATCGGCAATGGATGCACGGGTAACCGATTTCCGGAGAGCCCATTACGGGTTTGAATGATTTCATAGTGGCTAATGCGTGGGTCGCATGGTGGGCCTTATTATATGTCCATGTGCTGCCTGCACTATATTACTCAAGAATGGGGCCACGGCACTCGCTTTTCGACACGTTTCATGCCAAGCCATAATTTTTTGACTACATGGAAGAAAGAGGGGTTAGAATGGAAGAAGACGAAGAAGGGATGATATCGATGACAATATCCTGATTACGGATATTTCATGGAGGATGCCGAAGGAGGGAAGTGGGTATGAAGTTGAAGGAAGCTGAAGGAGAAGGTGAATGTAGGTGAACAAGGGCACATGATGAGCTCCCGTCGACCTTGGTCGGACCATTGCTGATGACGGAGACGCCGCGTCCGAAGGGAGGGAGAATTTGGACGCATGGCAGAGATCACAAAAAGTCGCCGCACCCAGGACATAGTAATGTTCTGAAAAAAGGCTGCATGACCGATTTACCGGAAGGCACAAAGAAGGTGTAGGTGACTCGATTTGAAAAGTTGCTGAAAATATTGAAGAATATGTTTCCTAAAGAATAACGGCTGCCTGCCAATACGCATCGGGGCCAGCACAAGGCCGTCTGCCCTGCCTGTGAGGTTCAGAAGACGCCCCCGACGACAGTTGGAGGGCGAAACCCAGAAGATGCCCCGCTTAAGGTGATGTGGTATGCCTTATAATACGCTGAAATTTTCTGTTCAGGAACAAGAGCATGCCAGTTGTTGCATGGCACAGAGAATCGGCAGTCGGACGTTGAGACACCTCGCTGATGGAACGCGAATGGAGAAGATCGACAGAGATCAAAGATTTATTAGTTGACGCAACTAACACAGATTTGTCTAAATACAGATGGCATGAATCCTTATCTGTTTACCACACCAGCAGTCCGTTCAGAGCCTATTCCACGCGGGATGGGCCTTTTAGTCATAAGTTCATAGCAATCATGATTTCAGTAACCAAGATATTCAGTCTGACAGATTTTAAATCAAATGGAATAAATACATTAGCCTGGGACTAAACCCCTTTTTCTACCAGCGCCACGGCTATAGCGCTTGTACATATAGAGTTTGGGCACTGCTTGATGGCGTTGCGATGTATTATCTTACTTCAAGGGTGGATGGCAGACATTGATAGATATAAGATTTATACAGGCATGTCATGTATTCTCCTTTGTTTTCATGGCTGACTATGCAGCTAGATCCTATGGATCCTTTATTTGTAAGACTTTTGAAACATAAGATACTTCTAATAAAATCTATATGCATCAATTTGATGCAGCAATGGGGTGATCCCCCATTTCAAAAAATGCATGATTTATACCTGCGGCATGAAATGCCATCTTCTTTCTCGTTTCTTTTGTGTGATCGTTCTATACATATAGAACGTGATCAGGAGACATATAGAGAAGTACATGGTCTGCAGCAGTTGTAGTACAAAGCCTGTATAGATGTCATCCTACCGTGATCGAAGAACCATATATATACACATCAATTACAGGCAATCCTTCTAATTAATTGATCAAATAAACATTTTCAGGTAGTTTTGTAGTAGATCCTAATTATACTACTCGCCTGACAATTCATTTTTGATAGATCGCGCACGTCGCCATCTGCCTGTCCTGTTACATGTACATTTCTGATAGTCCAATGTACATGTTACGTGGTCGAAGTTCACCAATGACAAATATCTAGAGAAACGTGACAATGCTCATCGACGCAGTTAGACCTATCCGTCAGTCTACGTTTAATACCGCTCTGATTATTCCGCTTGAAAATTACCTGTATTATATGTCATTAATTTTATCTCTTTGAATAAGGTGCGTGCACATCTTTTCAACTTGTATTGATCTGATCTACTCACGCGGCGGTCTCTTTATTCTTATCGTACCTGCCGTTTGATCTAGCTGAAACATGAATATAATATGTGTCATAAGCATGATGATAACGTTAGATGTAGAAAAGAAAATAGTTGGGCATGTTTTATCGCATATTTCTTCATCCATAACTGCACCTACCCCAGGCCTTAAGATCATCATGACATGTCAGCCATAGAAAAATAATGTCATCCATATATACGGCATCGCATGCAAACGACAAGTCGTTGAATTAATGTATCCAAGCTTTCATATGAGCATACATGAAAGCGAAGGAAAACTCCGTTCGTAAAATAAAAAGGAAGGAGGGAAACTCAACCTCACTATTTCATGTTGTAACAACCAGATATGCAAAGACTTAACCTGGATAATGATCGTTCACTAACCTTTCATCTGAATTTAAAGATCCATATGTTCAATAGATTGATCGACAGTATGTCTGCGTTGCACATATATCTGAAGTTGTTGTTCTGGGCTATTTCGCTTGATGAGAAAAGAAGATTGATGGAACATATTGAATGGATGGATGCATGCATGAAAATATGCCAACAACTAAGAGATTCTATTGCGAAGTCTAAATAAGTGAGGTGGTGAGCTCATAAAACATGCATGATGGCCATGTGGTATGCAGCTTCATTCTGGCACTATATCTTCCATTAATATTTGAAAGTTAGTTAGGTACAGCTAGTCGTACTTAAATTGATCATATGTAGTTAACTGTCAGCTAGTTGGGTTGATGTGGCCTAGCATCTTCAATGTGTCTCTTTTTTTTGAGGGAAGTATCCATGTGCGTAAAATTACCCAATTAGCACGGAGCGCAGGGATATAAAACAAGAGCTGGCTTGTTTCCTCAATTTTCTATTATAGCGCCTAGTTTTATTTCCCTCTGATTTTACCTAATTCTTGCATCGAATGACGAAGAAGTTGAGAGGGTACATCAAGGATTACGATCGCTTGAGAGAAGGCTGCCTATAGGCGACGCCAGCGATCTGCCGGGACTCATGGATCGAGATCAGGGATCCGCCACGCGCAGGCGGGCCGGTTCTGGCCAATCAATCCTCCCCGACGGGCGGATCAGACGCACGAGGTCGACGAAAGAACATCGCAGTCCGCATCTTCATTTGTGTATGTTCGTCGGGAACTCTTCACTGCGATCACGATCGCATGATTCGACGGGGTCAGAAGGCGGTGGCCGCGCGCTGGCGTCAACGCTTGCTGTAGAGTGAGCGGCGCTTTTCGTTTATGCTTCGCCTGCGAATTTTTTCCGAATCGGGCAGCTTATGCCCAGCAGTTGTCCACTTGAAAGAATTTGTTTCTTCGCCGGATGACGGAGCCGCGGCTGATTTATGCCGACCGAATCAGTCGACGGTGATCATCGGATTGATTTCCATCGCCCACGATCCGACATTTTTAAATGGGAGTGGCATGCGCCGAGGCAGGTAATATGCTCGCGGCTCGCTGCCATCAGCTCAATTTAAAATAAGATGCTACAGCGCATAGGTAGCAAAGACGTCGGCGTCCCTAAACCGGCCCGCCGTCGACGCGTTCTTCGACACATCTCGCAGCATTTGCGCTGCGCGAAGTAGTATCCACCGGTGAAGGCCGCTTTCCGCCATCGCATTTTGAACTGTATTGGGTTGGGCAGGCGATATTGTCGCCAGCTTCCTCAGCGTAAGCACGGTCATGGGCGTGGTCATATTGGTACAAATTTTTTCACGCTGAACAGGAACTTCGTCCAAGGGGTCCAGTTGGATCGTGGTTGCCTGGAGGACGGCGTGACGGTGATGTCGATTTATTGTATCAGTCGGCCGTTTTGGGAACCCCGACGGGTTTGGGAAATGGAGTGCCGGATAATTCAGGTAAATTCCATGATTAATCTCAATATAAAGCATGACACAACTCGCTCAACATGTGAAACTCGAACATTAGATGCGCTGATCAACATGAGTAGCAAAGAAAGCACAAACAGCAGCATCCATCGCTAAACATATCGAGATACGCACGTGTCGTATCCGGGTGGCAGGATTTGTGGAGGTGTAGCGATGATGTCGCAGCGCACCGCTATGCTTGACGGGGATCTTAATGGGTCAGAGTAGACGGCGTTGAAGACGGCGGGTGGCAGCACCGCCCGATTCTTGGTCTCCGGCGCACTCCGTGACTTGAGTAGCCGCGCAGCGCTTCTGTGCCCTATTTCTTCGTTAGACAGGATCGTTAGTGACGGAAAGGGTTCCGAGCACTCGCTTCGCTGCTGACAGACGTTATTGTTGGGCATGGAGTAGGCTATTTATGGTGGCGTGGGCGTTAGCAGAGAGGGTGGAAACCTTAACTCGTGCATTAGGGATGTAATTCATATACCATAGGCTCGAAATCTTGTAGGCCACGCCTGACGCGCACGACCGTTTCGAGTCGGCCATAGATTCCGGAGCGACTCGAATCATGACGCTGTCTGGCCTAGGACTCGTCTGCTTTCCCGAGCTGCAAAGTAGAAAAGTTCCGAGCGTCAAGGCTATAGCACCCTTTTCTCACTCACTTACCAGTGGGTGGAACCCACCTTATGGGTGGTCTCTCCCAACTTTCCCATGTGACTAAATTCCGCTCACTCTCGAGCTTGGGCTCAAACTCACAAGGCTACACTAAGTACTTTTGAGATTTATGGAAAATCTGAAATCTAGTATGGGCCACAGAATGTGGGCCCACATTTCATCAACTTTCTACTCGTATCCCAAATTTATTTAGAGATTTACTAATATTTCATCGCTTGTTTATATACTACAGTTTCAAATGAGATCGTTGGGTTAACTTCCGCTCTAGATTTTTAGTTACATTATTCACACATGAACAATGGACTAAGCCTTGAATTGCAGCCTTGCGTGAACAGGTTTCACTGTGTCATGACTAGTACATGGCGCGCATTCCTTGCCTCGCGCATATGCCATAGGCCATAGTCTCTTCACATTTCACTAGAGATCATCTGTCTCATAGATCATTTATCGCTTAACAATCGACTTTATATAGGTGTGTTATTTCAAGAATGCTCAGAGGACAACATCTTTGCTAAAATAGCCAACATAAACATATTAAAGGCTTTTGTTAACCTGTCCATAAAGAATTGAGAGTTGTGCATCTTCACATAGAGAGGGTTACATACTCAATTAAACTTCATTTGTTTGTTTTTCCTGTGTCCTAATTCACGGATTCGATCACAAAGGTTAGTTACCACTATGGCGTAATATCAACGTGGTTCAAACCTATCTCTCGACGGCTTCTATCACATTACGTGATAGTCCCTGTAAAGGATTCGCTGTGTTTTTATCTCCGCTTGAATATATGTAATATTATTATTCGAAAGTTTTCGGACAGTATTTCAACAACGCCCTCTGACGTTAGTCTTGATGATTTCTCGCGGTTATCCTAGAATTGCTCACTTTGATAATTATAGCTTGGATTGGCTAAAAGTGATTGTGCCGAACAGTTTTTTCAACCACAGTAAGTCCATCAAGAAATTATAAGAATTCATTTCGATTCAATATTGGTTGTAATCCAAAGCAAGAAGTTTCGTCATATTGACCCGCCAATATGGTTTTTCTGGGTAAGATTCCATGACATCATGCTAATTTCCAAAGGTAATTATTGCCCGCCTTAGTGGCGAGATCGTTACATCAGATCCACTCGGAACACTATATTTCTTCATGCCGGATGTCTTGAATAGTGAATTTATAATTTTCATCAGACCATATAGGTACGCATGACCTTATCAGTGCATGCTAACGATCAGTACTCGGGTTTGACATGAACTACTAACTTGCAAATAAAGAAAAGAGGATGTCCAAACAAATACGCTCTTCAAGGTTGGTTTTCTGAGCGAGCTCAATTCGAGAGTATCCCAGTTGACTACTAAGCTCTTTGGGCGTTATACCGATCATAAGGTGTTGGAGAAGACCACATAGCCGTAATCGCTCAGATCTTCCTCACATAATGGGATTGTGTTGAGGAATCACTCAAGTTTAATAAGCTTGATGTCTGTAATCACATCAAATTTCCTCCCAAATCTTCATATCAAAGCACTTTGACAAGAAAGACTTGGACCGTGTATTCACTTTCTACGCTCTTGCAATTAAATTATCAGAATATCATCCACACAAACATTGCATAACACCTCAAACTCTCTTGTTCACATGAGCACAAACGCACTTGTCGCTCCCATTTTGATAATAAAGTTTCACGGAGTCAGGCTCGGCCGTCTCCCCATGCCATTAGCTTAGGTGTTTATACTTCCTTTTTCATATAAAGATATCAGCACACACCTTCTTTCTTCACTTCACAAATCCATCGTAAGTTGATCTATATAGATTTCCTCTTCCAACTCTCCATTAAGAAAAGTCACATTTGATGAACGATAAGACCATAGGAGTAAGTAGCTATGGACAAGAATATTTCTCGAATATGGTAGTCTAGCGACAGTGAATAGGTATCGGTGCATCTTCGCTCTATTCGCAGTTTTATAAGTGCCGCGCTTGTTTTCAATAGGTTATCAGGTCTTAGTTTCTGAACACTTATTTGCGTTCTCCATGTGCTTCGCATCCATGGGGTCGTTCTGATAGCTCCTGCTCCATTAGAGCTATGGACAGCTTCTTTCCAGTTATTCGCATCCGAGATGCATATTCGCAATGGACGGAGTATCATCCATATAAGTATTAATGAAATCATCATCAGATTTTCACGTCCTTCGTTTCTGCTCGCTTTAGAGCTTATTGTCATCCTTCTCAAGAATATTCTCATGTGATTGTTCAAAATACTCATTACGTAATAGACGTATTCAATTTTGAATTTTAGCAATGCTATGTATATCTTCATGTGGTTCATATATTCTCAAAAATGTTGTATCACGTGATTCCATAATAGTATCAACATGCATATCAAAGTACTCGATTGAATCCATTAAAATCTATATCCTACATCGCCGGACCTAGAAAAGATTACAATCCATCACCTTGAATATTTTATGATTGAATACTTCAGCTCAAACACCCATGTGCGCGAATACGTAAAGTGATGGCTTTCTTCCATCCCACTCGCAAGGGCCTTATCTTAATTTGTTAGAATCCCATTCAGACATGATATGAAATAATAGTTTCCCCTTTACCATGCCTTAGGATATTAAACTAGTTAGTTGGCTAACATGGAATTACTACTACAATAAGTAAGGGTTTTTCTCCGCAGAATTCCCGCTTGATTGGGGTGAATGATACGCTCGACGTGATCGAGCATTTCTTATATTCTATGCCATATTATTGATGATACCTACACGTTTTATGCACACTTTATAAGCACTCGCAGATTTTCGAATCCAACCTTATTAGTCACAATGTCGTATATGTAGCCGCCTCAGCCGCCGCTTTTTTTGGCCTCTGTAGTCCTAGCAACGAAAACATTCTCGCAGAACTGGACGAAACGGCGACCAGGGCGCTTTTAGCCACGAACTCTTCCAGTAAGATCCGGGGAGAGCATACGACAGCTGAGGCGGCGAGGCTTACATGAGGCGGCGCTGCCAGTGAGGGGCGCCGCGCCGCCGTGTGGTGGCCTCGGGTCAGCTCCCGACGCCGTCTTTCCGCCTATTTAGTGCCGCCGCCGCGATATCCCCGAGGTATTTTAAAAAAACCACGACATCGGAAAAACCTTACTGAGAGACTGCCGAACTCGTCTCGGGGATTTCCGAGATTTTCCTTCGCACCATGCCGGAGAGGGGATTCCATCTCCCGGAGGATTCACACGCTCCGTGAGCCCGAGTGATGAGTGAGTTCTCACCCTCGGACCTCATGGGTCCATAGCAGTAGCTAGATGGTTCTCTCTCCTTCATTGCGCTTCATTGCTTGATCTTGTGAGCTGCCTAACATGATCAAGATCATCTATTCGTAATACTATATGTTGTGTTTGCGGATCCGATGGATAGAGAATACCATGTTATGTTAATTATCAAGTTATTACATATGTGTTGTTTATGATCTTGCATGCTCTCCGCTATTAGTAGAAGCTCGCCAGCTTTGCTTTTAACTCCAAGAGGAGTTTATGCCGATAGTAGTTCATGTCGCATTGACACTGGGACAAGCTGACAAAGTTGCTAGTTGTGTTGTCGCTGTCACTAGGGATAAAACATTGATGTTATGTACCGAGGATGTAGTTGTTGATTACATTACGCACCATACTTAATGCAATTGTCCGTTGCTTTGCAACTTAATATCGAAGGTTCGATGATAACTCGAAGGTGGACTTTTAGTATAGATGCAGTTGGATGGCGGTCTATGTACTTTGTCAGTAATGCCCAATTAAATCTCACTATACTTATCATGTCATGTATGTGCATTGTTATGCTCTCTCTATTTGTCAATTGTTCGATCAGAATTTGTTCACCCAACATGCTTTTATCTTATGGGGAGAGACACTCTAGTGAATCGGACCTCGGTCCATTCTTTTAATATCGAAATATAAATCGCTGCAATACTTGTTTTTATCGATTTTCCTCGCAGAAACAATCATCTTCCACACAATACGTGTTAATCTCTTTGTTACAGTAGTCGCGTGAGATTGACAACCTCATCGCTTTCGTTAGCAAAGTACTTTGGTTGTGTGCAGACGTTCTACGCTGATCGTGTTGCGCCGCTATACATCCCGCCGCTTATCAACTTTCAACGCGTTTGACTTCCTACGTTCGAGCAAACCTTGGTTTCTTCGAAATCTGTACTGCGCATCACAACTTCCTCTTGGGGCTTCCTAACGACGTAGAATACACGCAATCAGCATTGCTCGCTGTCGGGAGATCAAGACACGCCGTAGGGAGTCTCCACTTCAATCTCTTTACTTTGTTTTTGTCTTGCTTTATTTTATTTACTACTTTGTTTGCTGCATTATATCAAAACACAAAAAATTAGTTGCTAGCTTTACTTTATTTATCGTCTTGCATTATATCATAAAACACAAAAAATTAGTTTACTTGCATTTACTTTATCTAGTTTGCTTTATTTACTATTGCTAAATGGCACAACTCTGAAAATACATTGTGTGACTTCACTAGCACAAATAATAATGATTTCCTATGCACACCTATTGTCTCACTCGCTACTACAGCAGAATTCTTTGAAATTAAACTCGCTATAATCTTATCTATGATAGAGTAATTTTCTCGCAGTTAGTCTCGATGATGTCGCGCTCATCTCAATACTTTTGTTGAACTATGTGAAATGCAAAAGTATAAAGATGTAGATGGTGATATTATAAAATTAAAATTGTTCCTCTCATTAAGAGGAAGAGCTAAAGATTGGTTGCTATCTCGCCTAAGAATAGTATTGACTCAGATGTAAGGATGCTTTTATTGGTAGATATTATCCTCTGCTAAAATTATATCTTGAGGAGTAGCATAATGAATTTTAAACAATTGGATAATGAACATGCTGCTCAAGCTTGGGAAAGAATGAAATCTCTGGTTAAAATCGTCTAACTCATGGATCGACTACTTGATGATCATCCAAACCTTTCTATGTGACTAAATTTTTTCTCAGGAATTTATTGACTAGCTGCTGGAGGTACTTTTATGTCCATCACTCTGGTGAAGCAACAAAGCTTCTGATAATATGATGGTTAATTACTGAATGGCACATCTGAAAGAGCTCCACAAGGTAAGAAGGTAAATTCTGCTGAAGAATCTCTTCCTGAATGATAAGGTTGATGCTATTATGTCTATGCTTGTGAATGATAGATTAATGTTGATCCTAATAATGTTCCATTAGCTTCATTGGTTGCCCAAGAAGAACATGTTGATGTAAACTTCATTAAAATAATAATTTCAACAACAATGCTTATCGAACAATTCTAGTAATAACTATAGGCCATATCCTTATAATAATGGTAACGTTATGCTAATTATGGGAATTCTTACAACAATAATAGGAATACACTCTGACTTGAAGTTATGCTTAAAGAATTTATTAGTACAAATCGCCTTTAACAAATCGCTGAGGAAAAGCTCAATAAAATTGATATTCTTGTTTCTAGAGTTGATAGTCTTGTCTTCCGATGTTGATCTTTTGAAATCAAAGTTATGCCTAATAGGATATTGAAAATAAAATTGTTATTACAGCAAATGCCATCCAAGTTAGAATTAATGAGAATATAAGATTAATGGTTGAACCGCTAGTAGTGGGATAGAGAAGAAAATGAAAAACTAGCTAAAGAAAATGTAGCTAAGTTTGGACTATTACCACCACTAGCAATGCTAATGATTCACATGTTGCTGCACTCCTACTATCAATGGTAAAATAATTGTGTTGGCAATGTTTCTACTGCAGTAACGCGCAAAATTACCTGAAACTAGCATATGAACTGCCTATGATGAAATCGCTGAAATTTTTCCAACCTTGGGGATGATAATCCCATTGCTTTAGATTGTAATGATTTAGATTTTGATGATTGCCACATCTCGAGTTATAAAGTTCTGCAAAACTTGCTAAGAGTCCCACGCTAGCGCTTATAAACTTGGCTTTCACAAAACATATTACAAATGCTCTCATAAAAGCTAGAGAAGAGAAACTAAAACTCGAAATCCTGACTCCTGGAAGCTATTGGGAGCCCATCACGGAAATGAAAGTCTATAGGTTTTGATTGTAATGCAAGGTGATCTGCGTTATCGTTGTGCCAAAAGTCTAGTTGCTGGATTCTGCCACTCATTGAGAAATTGTTGATCTGATGTTAGCTCGCTGATAATGCTGTTACCTTGGGGAAGGTTGATAATGCTCATATTATGGTTAGGCAATAACTCTTGTTCCGCCGATCTTGCTTGTCTGAGCATGACGTCATGCATCATTGCCAGCCGTGGAAGACCTTTTGAATGCTGTGCCAGCTACATCGCGAAGGAAGGTACTATTAAATATCAATTTCCTCCTCAAGAAAGTGCATGGAACACTTGCCTAGAAAGAGACGAAGCATCAACATCATAATTTGTTCTAATAATAGAATCATAAGGTAACTTCAATCTCTTTCTAGGGAAGTGTTCCATACCTTTCTTGAGAGGAAATTGATATTTAATATTACCTTCCTTCATATCAATAGTGGCACCAACGGTTCGAAGAAAAGGTCTTCCCAATATAAGGGGGCAAGATGCATTGCATTCAATATCCAAGACAACAAAATCAACGGGGACAAGGTTATTGTTAACCATAATATGAACATTATCAACCTTCCCCAAAGGTTTCTTTTTAGCATTATCAGCGAGATTAACATCCAGATAACAATTTTTCAATGGTGGCAAGTCAAGCATATCATAGACTTTTTTAGGCATAACAGAAATACTTGCATTACAATCAAAATCTTTGACTCTCATTTTAATGATGGGCTCCCAACCATCCTCTAGCTTTCTAGGAATAGAAGTTTCAAGTTTTAGTTTCTCTTCTCTAGCTTTTATGAGAGCATTTGTAATATGTTTTGTGAAAGCCAAGTTCACAACGCTAGCATTGGGACTCTTAGCAAGTTTTTGCAAGAACTTTATAACTTCAGAGATGTGGCAATCATCAAAATCTAAATCATTACAATCTAAAGCAATGGGATTATCATCCCCAAGGTTGGAAAAAATTTCAGCAGTTTTATCACAAGCGAGCTTTAGCAGCTTCGAGTAATTTTGCGCGCTTTGCACTAGGAGTAGAAGCATTGCCAACACCAATTATTTTACCATTGATAGTAGGAGGTGCAGCAACATATGAATCATTAGCATTGCTAGTGGTGGTAACAGTCCAAACTTTAGCTACATTTTCCTTTTTAGCTAGTTTTTCATTTTCTTCTCTATCCCACCTAGCACGCAGTTCAGCCATTAATCTTATATTCTCATTAATTATAACTTGGATGGCATTTGCTGTAGTAACAATTTTATTTTCAATATCCCTACTAGGCATAACTTTTGATTTCAAAAGATCAACATCAGAGGCAAGACTATCAATTCTAGAAACAAGAATATCAATTTTATTGAGCTTTTTCTCAACAGATTTGTTAAAAACAGTTTGTGTACTAATAAATTCTTTAAGCATGGTTTCAAGTCCAGGGGGTGTATTCCTATTATTATTGTAAGAATTCCCATAAGAATTAGCATAACCGTTACCATTATTATAAGGATATGGCCTATAGTTATTACTAGAATTGTTCCGATAAGCATTGTTGTTGAAATTATAATGAAGTTTACATCAACATGTTCTTCTTGGGAAACCAATGAAGCTAATGGAACATTATTAGGATCAACATTAGTCCTATCATTCGCAAGCATAGACATAATAGCATCAACCTTATCATTCAAGGAAGAGGATTCTTCAACAGAATTTACCTTCTTACCTTGTGGAGCTCTTTCCGTGTGCCATTCAGAGTAATTAACCATCATATTATCAAGAAGCTTTGTTGCTTCACCAAGAGTGATGGACATAAAGGTACCTCCAGCAGCTGAATCCAATAAATTCCGCGAAGAAAAATTTAGTCCTGCATAGAAGGTTTGGATGATCATCCAAGTAGTCAGTCCATGGGTTGGGCAATTTTTAACCAGAGATTTCATTCTTTCCAAAGCTTGAGCAACATGTTCATTATCCAATTTTTTAAAATTCATTATGCTACTCCTCAAAGATATAATTTTAGCAGGGGGATAATATCTACCAATAAAAGCATCCTTGCATTTAGTCCAGGAATCAATACTATTCTTAGGCAGAGATAGCAACCAATCTTTACCTCTTCCTCTTAATGAGAAAGGAAACAATTTTAATTTTATAATATCACCATCTACATCTTTATACTTTTGCATTTCACACAATTCAACAAAATTATTGAGATGGGCAGCAGCATCATCGTAACTAACACCGTAAAATTGCTCTCTCATGACAAGATTAAGTAAAGCAGGTTTAATTTCAAAGAATTCTGCTGTAGTAGCAGGTGGAGCAATAGGTGTGCATAAGAAATCATTATTATTTGTGCTAGTGAAGTCACACAACTTAGTATTTTCAGGGTTGGCCATTTTAGCAGTAGTAAATAAAGCAAACTAGATAAAGTAAATGCAAGTAAACTAAATTTTTTTGTGTTTTTGATATAGAGTGCAAGACAGTAAATAAAGTAAAACTAGCAACTAATTTTTTTGTGTTTTGATATAAAGTGCAGCAAACAAAGTAGTAAATAAAATAAAGCAAGACAAAAACAAAGTAAAGAGATTGGGAAGTGGAGACTCCCCTTGCAGCGTGTCTTGATCTCCCCAGCAACGGCGCCGTAAATTTGCTTGATGCGTGTAGTTGACACGTCCGTTGGGAACCCCAAGAGGAAGGTGTGATGCGCACAGCGGCAAGTTTCCCTCGTAAGAAACCAAGGTTTAATCGAACCAGTAGGAGTCAAGAAGCACGTTGAAGGTTGATGGCGGCGGGATGTAGTGCGGCGCAACACCGGAGATTCCGGCGCCAACGTGGAACCTGCACAACACAACCAAAGTACTTTGCCCCAACGAAACGAGTGAGGTTGTCAATCTCACCGGCTTGCTGTAACAAAGGATTAACCGAATTGTGTGGAAGATGATTGTTTGCAGAGAAAACAGTAGAAACAAGTATTGCAGCAGATTTGTATTTCAGTATTAAAAGAATGGACCGGGGTCCACAGTTCACTAGAGGTGTATCTCCCATAAGATAAAAGCATGTTGGGTGAACAAATTACAGTCGGGCAATTGACAAATAGAGAGAGCATAACAATGCACATACATGATATGATAAGTATAGTGAGATTTAATTGGGCATTACGACAAAGTACATAGACCGCCATCCAACTGCATCTATGCCTAAAAAGTCCACCTTCAGGTTATCGTCCGAACCCCTTCCAGTTATTAAGTTGCAAAGCAACGGACAATTGCATTAAGTATGGTGCGTAATGTAATCAACAACTACATCCTCGGACATAGCGCCAATGTTTTATCCCTAGTGGCAACAAGACACAGCACAACCTTAGAACTTTCTCATCACTGTCCCAGTGTCAATGCGGGCATGAACCCACTATCGAGCATAAATACTCCCTCTTGGAGTTAAAAGCAAAAACTTGGCCGAGCCTCTACTAGTAACGGAGAGCATGCAAGATCATAAACAACACATATGTAATAACTTGATAATTAACATAACATGGTATTCTCTATCCATCGGATCCCGACAAACACAACATAGAGTATTACGGATAGATGATCTTGATCATGTTAGGCAGCTCACAAGATCCAACAATGAAGCACAATGAGGAGAAGACAACCATCTAGCTACTGCTATGGACCCATAGTCCAGGGGTGAACTACTCACTCATCACTCCGGAGGCGACCATGGCGGTGTAGAGTCCTCCGGGAGATGAATCCCCTCCCGGCATGGTGCCGGAGGAGATCTCCAGAATCCCCCGAGATGGGATCGGCGGCGGAGGCGTCTCAGTAAGGTTTTCCGTATCGTGGTTTTTCGCCTCAGGGGTTTCGCGACGGAGGCTTTAAGTAGGCGGAAGGGAAGAGTCGGGGGGCTAACGAGGGGCCCACACCACAGGGCGGCGCGGGCCCCCCCCTTGGCCGCGCCGCCATGTGGTGTCGCCACCTCGTGGCCCCACTTCGTATACTCTTCGGTCTTCTGGAAGGTTCGTGGCAAAATAGGCCCCTCGGTCTTCGTTTCGTCCAATTCCGAGAATATTTCGTTACTAGGATTTCTGAAACCAAAAACAGCAGAAAACAGGAACTGGCACTTCGGCATGTTGTTAATAGGTTAGTTCGAGAAAATGCACGAATATGACATAAAGTGTGCATAAAACATGTAGTTATCATCAATAATATGGCATAGAACATAAGAAATTATCGATACGTCGGAGACGTATCATTCACCCCAATCAAACGGGGTTGCCGAGAGGAAAAACCGCACGCTGACTGACTTGGTGAATTCCATGTTAGCCACTGCTGGTTTATCTAAGGCATGGTGGGGGGAGGCTTTATTGACTTCATGTCATGTCCTGAATAGAGTTCCTAACAAGAATAAAGATAAAACCCCTTACGAGGAGTGGGATGGAAGAAAACCATCACTTTCGTATTTGCGCACATGGGGATGTTTGGCGAAAGTAAATATTCCAATCACTAAGAAGCGCAAACTCGGACCAAAGACAGTGGATTGTATCTTTCTAGGTTATGCTCCGCGGAGTGTAGGATATAGATTTTTAGTAGTTCAATCCGAGGTACCTGATATGCATGTTGATACTATTATGGAATCTCGTGATGCAACATTTTTTGAGAATATGTTTCCTATGAAAGATATACATAGCATTGCTAGAATTTCTACTGAGATAATCCCTGAGTCTAGTACATCTAATGAGTATTTTGAACAATCACATGAGAATGTTACTGAGAAGGATGACAATGAAGCTCCTAAACGGAGCAAGAGACGAAGGATTGAAAAATCCTTTGGTGATGATTTCATTGTGTACCTTGTGGATGATACTCCCACGTCCATTGCAGAGGCATATGCATCTCCGGATGCGGATGATCTGGAAAGAAGCTGTCCATAACGAGATGGACTCGTTTCTTTCTAATGGAACTTGGGAGCTATCAGAACGACCCCATGGATGCAAGCCTGTGGGCTGCAAATGGGTGTTCAAGAAGAAGCTAAGACCTGATGGTACTATTGAGAAGTACAAGGCGCGGCTTGTAGCTAAAGGCTACACACAGAGATAAGGCGAAGATTACTTCGATACCTATTCACCTGTCGCTAGACTTACCACCATTCGAGTATTACTGTCCATGGCTGCCTCCTATGGTCTTATCGTTCATCAAATGGACGTAAAGACAGCTTTTCTTAATGGAGAGTTGGAAGAGGAAATCTATATGGATCAGCCTCGATGGGTTTGTAGTAAAAGGTGAAGAAAGAAAGGTGTGCAAGTTGCTGAAATCTTTATATGGCCTGAAACAAGCACCTAAGCAATGGCATGAGAAGTTTGACAGAACTTTGACTTCAGTAGGCTTTGTTGTCAATGAGGCTGACAAGTGCGTTTATTATCGCCATGGTGGGGGCGAAGGTGTTATACTGTGTTTGTATGTGGATGATATTCTGATATTTGGTACAAACATGAAAGTAATACACGAGGTCAAGTCTTTCTTGTCAAAGTGCTTTGATATGAAAGATTTGGGAGAAGCTGATGTGATTCTGAACATCAAGCTTATTAAGAACGAGAGTGGGATTACTCTAACACAATCCCATTATGTTGAGAAGATCTTGAGCCGGTTCGGCTATATTGATAGCAAGTCTTCTCCAACACCTTATGATCCCAGCGTGACATTACGCAAGAACCGGAGGATTGCCGTAGATCAACGCGAGATACTCTCAGATTGTTGGCTCACTCATGTACTTAGCGAGCGCGACTAGACCGGACATCTCTTTTGCTGTTTGCAAGTTGAGTAGGTTCATGTCAAACCCGGGTACTGATCATTGGCATGCACTTGATAGGGTCATGCGCTACCTATGTGGTACAATGAGTTATGGGATTCACTATTCAAGGCATCCAGCTGTGCTTGAAAGATATAGTGATTCGAATTGGATCTCTGATGTAGCTGATCTCTACGCCACTAGCGGGTATGTATTTACCTTTGGAGGTGGCGCAGTGTCATGGAGATCTTGCAAGCAAACCATATTGACGAGGTCAACTATGGAAGCAGAACTTACTGCTTTGGATACAACCACTGTTGAATCAGAATGGTTGCGTGAGCTCTTGATGGACTTGCCTGTGGTTGAAAAACCTGTTCCAGCAATCCTTTTGAATTGTGACAATCAAACTGTAATTGTCAAAGTGAACAATTCTAAGGATAACGCGAAGTCATCAAGACACGTCAAGAGACGTTTGAAGTCTGTCGGGAAATTGCGAAACTCCGGAGTAATAAGCTGTTACATATATTCAAACGAGACAAAAACCTGGCGAGATCCCTTTACAAAGGGACTATCACGTAATGTGATAGAAAGTGCATCGAGGGAGATGGGTTTGAGACCCGTTGATGTTACACCATAGTGGTAACCCAACCTTTGTGATCGGAGATCCCGTGAATTAGGACCTGGGAAGAACAAACAAGTGGTTTAATTGAGGAGAGTATTATGTAACCCTCTCTATGTGAAGATGCACAACTCTCAATTGCTGTAAGGCAGGTTGGCAAAAGCCTTAATGTGTTTATGTTGGCTATTTTAGCAAAGATGTTGTCCTACGTGAGCATTCTTGAAATAACACACCTATATGAGTCCGATTGTTAAACGTCGCAATCTATGAGATTTGGGTGATCTCTAGTAAACTCATGAAGAGACCACGAAGTATGACGCATATGCTTCACCCGCGGGGTAGGCTACTGGCAGCCATGTACTGGTCATGACTTTGAGTGAAACCCTGTTCACGCAAAACTTGCAATTCAAGGCTTAGTCCATTGTTCATGTGTGAATGGATGTAGCTTAAGGTTCTAGGCGGAAGTTCAACTTAACGGTCTCCATCTGAAACACTCGGTATATAAACAAGCGGTGAGTATTGGTAAATCTCTAAATGGGGATTTGAGATCCGGTGGGGGATTGTTGAAATATTGGGCCCACATTTGGTGGCCCATACTAGATTTCAGATTTTCCCTATAAATCTCAAAGCCCACTTAGTGGCAGCCTTGTGAGTTTGAGCCCAAGTTGGTGGCAGCTCACTAGGGAGTGGCAAGAGGTGGGAAGTTTAGTCCCACATGGAAAGTTGGGAGGAAGTTAGACCACCTTATAAGGTGGGTTGTTCCACCACTAGTAAGTGAGTGAGAAAAGGAGTGCTACACGCGCGCGCTCGAGACTTTCCTTACTTTTTGCAGCTCAGGAAAACGAACAGAGTCCTAGACGGACGCGTCGCAGTTAGTCGGTTCGGGTCGCTCCCGGATCGTGGGCTATCTGTAACCGACTCGAAACGTTCGTGCGACGTGGGCGTGGCCCACGTTGCCTAGGGTTTCCCGAGCCTATATAATCTCCTGCCCGGCTACCGCATAATTACATCTAATACACGAGTTAGGGTTTCCACCTCTCTCTGCTTGCGCCGCCATCGTAGCCTACTCCATCCCACGCGCCAACGTGCATCGGCGAACGGGAGAGCAGGTCTCCGGAACCACTCGTCCTTGCGATCCTGTACGGGAGAGGGCGAATTAGGTTTTTGGGAAGCGCTCTGCGCGGCTCGCTCAAGCTCTTCATCACGGGTCGCCTTCCGTCCAAGTCGGGCGGTGCTGCCTACCGCCGTCTTCAACGCCGTCTACTACGACCCGTCGTCCCCGTCATCAACAACGTTACTGCTGCGACATCGTCTGCTACACCTCCACCGCCACCACCACCAGATCGGTACGTGCGACATATCTCGATATGTTTAGCGATGGATGCTTTACTGTTTGTGCTGCTGCTACTCATGTTGATCACTGCATCTAGTATGTTCGAGTTTCACATGTTAGTAGTTACTGTCGTCATGCTTTATATTGTGGAATTAATCATGGAAATTTTACCTAATTATCCAACACCTCCATTTCCAAAACCGTCGGGGTTCCCAAAACCGCCGGCATTACCGTTGTCATCCTGATACCGATCACCATTATGATCCTCCCAGGCAGCCGATCCACTGGACTCCCCTTGGACGAAGTTCCTCTGTCGCGTGAAAGAATTTGGCCCCGAGTAGCGACCACCGCCGCGGCCATTAGCACCGCTCGGGAACTGGCGCCCCCGACCATCTCCGCCTCTGCCCAACCAAACCCCTGATTCATCACCGATGACGGGAGCGATTCCTCGGTGGATACTAAGGTTTTGCGGCGCCAGGTATAACCGAGATGATGTCGAAAGGCACGTCCAGCAACGAGATTAGGTTTAGGGACCTCGACAGTGTTTGCTTGCCTATACGCACGCATGCGATTACGTCTTTCGTTCGGGCTTAGTTCATCAAACAGAGGCCCACGAATATTACCCTGCCTCAGCCCGCATGCCCTCCCATTTAAAAATGTCGGATCATGGACGTGGGCATCCCAGATCCGATGATCACCGTCGACTTGTTCCGTCGGCGCACCAAAGTCCAGCCACCAGCTCCGTCATCCGGAAAGCAGGATGGCTCAAGAACAGGATGGACAACTTGCTTTTTTTTGGGCACTTAAACTGCCAGATTCCTCGTCGGAAAAATTCACAGGCGACGCAAACAGAAGCGCCGCCTCCTTCTGTAGGCGTTGACGCCGAGCGCGCCGTGCCGCACGCTGCATGACCCCAATCGAATCATGCAGATCGCAGTCACTTGCTGGTGAAGGATCCCGACAGACATACCTAAATGAAGATGCAGAGTTTGCCGATGTTGCTCCGTCGACCTCGCCGTCTGATCCCTCGTCAGAGGATTCAGATGGCCCAGAACCGGCCCTTACACGCCGGCGCCGGATCCCTGATCTCTCCAGTCCACTCCGGTGAAGATTCGACGAGATCGCCGGCCGCGTCGCCTATGGACGCCTCTCCAACGGTCATGTCCACGGGTGTACCCTCTCTCAACTAACTTCATCAGTCGATCTGGAATAGGTAAAATCAGAGGGAAATAAAACTAGACGCCGCCAGCAAGAAAATTGGAGGGAAATATAATAGCTGCGAAGACATAACTCCTGCACTCCATGCTTAATTAGTTAATTTTACACACATGGATACTTTCCCTCAAAAAAAAAAGAGACACATTGGATACTTAGGCCACATCAAGCTAACTAGCTAGCTGACAGTTAACTACATGTGATCAATTTAAGTTTTGACTTAGCTGTACCTAACTAACTTTCCAAATGTGTGGAAGATATAGTTGCCAAGAATGAGCTGCATGCATGGCCATCATGCATGTTTTATGAGCTCACCACCTCACCCAATTTAGACTTCGCAGCTAGGAATCTTAGTTGTTGGCATGTTGCCTCATGCATGCATCCATCCATCCATGTGTTTCCCATCCAATCTTCTTTTCTTCATCAGCTGAAAATGGCCAAGGCAACTAACTCAAAGAATATATGAATGCACTGCACACTGGACATACCTGTCGATCAATCTGTTAATTTATATTTATATGGATCTTTAAATTCAGATGAAAGGTTGGAGTGAGATTTGATCATTATCAAGAGTTAAGTCACTGCATATCTGGTTGTTGCAACATGGATAGTGAGGTTGGTTTCCCTCCTTCCTTTTATTTTTGAACAGAGTTTTCCTCCTTTCATGTATGCTCATATGAAGCTTGGATACATTAATTCAACGACTTGTCGTTGCATGCGTGCATATATATGGATGACATTATTTTTCTATGGCTGACATGTCATGATGATCTTAAGGCCTGGGGTTGGGTGCAGTTATGGATGAAGAAATATGTGATGAAGCATGCCTTCAATTTTCTTTTCTACATCTAACGTTATCATCATGCTTATGACACATATTATATTCATGTTTCAGCTAGATCAAACGGCAGGTACGATAGAAATAAAGACCGCCACGTGAATGAATCAGATCAACCTAAGTTGAAAAATGTGCTACCTGTTGTTCAAAGTTAAAATTAATGACATATAATAGTACAGTTGTACAGGTAATTTTTCAAGCAGATTAATCAAGCTGGTAATTAAACATAGACTGACGGATGGGTCTAACTTTTTTACGTCGATGAAATACATTGTCCACGTTTCTCTAGATATTTAATCATTTGAGTGAACTGTTCATATACGTAACATACATTGGACTATCAAAGTGTACATGTAACAGGACAGGCAGATGGCGACGTGCACGGTGATAAATCTGTCAAGGTGAATTGTCGGGCTGAGTGAATAATTGGGATCTACTAAAACTACCTGAAATGTTTTTGTATGATCCAATTAATTAGAAGAGTTGCCTGTAGTTGATGTGTGTATATATATGGTTCTTCGATCACGGTAGGATGACATCTATGCAGAGCAACACTGCAACTGCTGCAAGGGCCATGGCCACTCTCATGTGTCTCCCTGATCGCGACCCATGTATAGAACGATCACACAAAAGAAACGAAAGAAGATGGCATTTTTCTACCATGCACGGGTATATAAATCATGCATTTTTTTTTTTGGAAATGGGGATCACCCCCGGCCTTTGCATCAAATTGATGCATATAGATTTTTATTAGAAATCTTATGTTTCAAGTCTTACAAACTAAAGGATCCATAGGATAGCTACATGAATAAGCCGCCGGAAAACAAAAGGAGAATACATGACATGCCTATGCATCTTGTATCCTATCAGTATGCTGCCATCCACCCTTGGTAAGATAGCCCGTACGAACGCCATCAACCGAGTGCATCCAAACTCTATATGTACACGCTACTCCACTCGCTGGCACTGGTAGAAAAAGGGGTTTTAGTCCAGGCTGGTAACGGACTTTATTCCCGGTTGCGCAATCGGGACTAATTATGCGAGACTAAAGACCCCCCCTCCTTTAGTCGCGGTTGCTTATGAACCGCGACTAAAGGCCCATCCACGTGGGAGGCAGGCGCTCGTCGGGTGGAGGACCTTTAGTCGCGGTTGGCCAGACCAAAAGGATTCATGCCATCTGTATTTAGACCAAATCTTATGTTAGTTGCGTCAGCTGTAAAATCTTTGAACTCTCTGTCGATCTTTCTCCATTGCGTTCCATCAGCGGGGTGTCTCAACTCCCCGTCCGACTTACGGTTCTCTTTGTGCCATCCCAACAACTTGGCATGCTCTTTGTTCCTGAACAGAAATTTCAACCGTGGTATTATAGGAGCATACCACATCACCTTGGCGGGAACCCTCTTCCTGGGTTTCTCGCCCTCAACATCGTCACCAGGGTCATCGCCTCTGATCTTATAACGCAATGCAGTGCATACCGGGCATTCATTCAATTTCTCGTATTCACCGCGGTAGAGGATGCAGTCGTTAATGCATGCATGTATCTTCTGAACCTCTAAACCTAGAGGGCAGACAACCTTCTTTGTTTCGTACGTATTGGCAGGCAACTCGTTATTCTTTAGAAACATATTCTTCAATATTTTCAGCAACTTTTCAAATCCTGAGTCACCTACACCTTCCTGTGCCTTCCATTTCAGCAAATCCAGTGTGCAGCCCAGCTTTTTCAGAACATTATCGCATCCTGGGTACAGCGACTTTTTGTGATCCTCTACCATGCGATCCAAATTCTCCCTCTCCTTTTCAGTTTCGCAGCGTCTCCGTGCATCAGCAATGGTCCGACCAAGATCATCAGCGGGCTCATCATGTGCCCCTTGTTCACCTTCCCCTTCACCTTCTCCTTCAACTTCCCCTTCAACTTCCCCTTCTGCTTCCCCTCCTTCAGCATCCTCCATGAAAGTATCACCGAAATGATCAGGATATTTGTCATCGATATCATCCCCTTCTTCATCTTCTTCCATTCTAACCCCTCTTTCTCCATGCTTGGTCCAAAAATTATAGCTTGGCATGAAACCGTGTCGAAGCAGGTGCACGTGAACGATTCTTGAGGAAGAGTAACCCTTATGATTCTTACAGGCAGCACATGGACATATAACAAAACCCACCATGCTTGTTCGCATTAGCCACTATGAGGAAATCATTCAAACCCGTAATGAACTCTCCCGAGAGTCGGTTACCGTACATCCATTACCGATTCATCTGCATTATTATTATATAAAGTATATAATTAACCATCATGCATTTGTTAAACTAACTAGCTAGAAATAATAGAAATTAAACACTGAACTACGCACATGCATATTTTATCAATGACACATGAAAGGTCCAAGTTGCTAACCGTGATCGAGGAGGAAAAATAAATGAGAAAGCTTAAGTGTGGCTCGGACACTTCATATCATGTTTGTTTCATGCTCTCGGGCATTTCATCGAACACCTTGTGTGCATAAGAGGATCCAAGGCAAACCCACCACCCCTTGTGAATAGAAGTGGCACACCAAGTTGCTAAGTGAAGTATGCTGAAGTGCATTTGTAGGGGTGGGCCTTTAGAGCATCTCCAGCCGCGTCCCCCAAAGCGTCCCCCAAAGGGATTTGGGGCGCGCCGGACAAAAAATGCGTTCCAGCCGCGTCCCCCAAAGCCCATTTTTGTCCGGCGCGGCCCGATACGGTGTCCGGCGCCCCGGCCCGTCCCCGTCCCACGGGGACGCACCGGGGACGTCGGACACAACGAAAGCGAGGTGGCTCCCACATGTCGGCGACTATTTGCATAAACCGTTGGTTCGCGCCTCTTTTCTCGTCGCTCCTTCGTTCCCGCGCCTCCCACCCCACTGCCGCCGCTGGATTTCCCGGCCGGTTGGGCGTCTGATCTCTGCTGAGAGTCGGAACCGTTGTCGCGGCAGGGGCTCCCGCCGGTCGTGCCGCCGCCGCGTCGCCAGCGCGTCCCAGAACGCGCTGTCAAATCCGCCCAACCTCCGTGCACAGAAGGTGCTCGACGACTTGCCAGGTAGGCGCGATTGGCCGCTGTTTGTTGCGTCGTCTGCCTCGGCACAAATTTAACCATTGATTTTGCTTCAGCCATGGACAGCGACGATGAGATGGTTTCCCTGCTGCTGGAGGACGAGCAAGCCTTCGACCACGACCTGCGGGAGCATTTGCTGATCATCGTGTCCCTCCAGGAATTGCTCGACGCTGAGACGGAGAAGAGGAAGAGGCCGTGCTGCGGAGGATCAAGGCCGGGGAGAAGGAAGTCGAAGTCCCTGCAGAGGATGGAGGGGCATGCCATGCTGCACAACGACTACTTCGCCGACGTCGCAACACATGCCGAAAATTTTCGGCGCCGGTACAGGATGAGCAAGGGGCTGTTCATGAATATCCTCCACGGCGTTCGAGAGTTCGACCCCTACTTCAAGCTGAAGCTCGACGCTGTAGGCGTTCTCGGGTTCTCGTCGATTCAGAAGTGCACCGCCGCCATGAGGATGATTGCATACGGAGCACCTGCCGATACACAGGACGACTACCTTCACATGAGTGAGTCTACTGCCATTGAGTGCATGTACAAGTTTATCCGAGCTGTGGTGGTAAAGTTTGGCAAATACTATTTGAGAGGGCCAACTGAGGAAGAGACTGCAAGGATCATGGCACAAAATGCTGCCAGAGGATTTCCTGGAATGCTTGGAAGCATCGATTGCATGCGCTGGGAATGGAAGAACTGCCCGTTTGCTTGGCAAGGTATATACAAAGGCCGTCATGGATATTGCAGTGTGGGGCTTGAAGCTGTGGCAGATTATGACCTGTGGATTTGGCATTCTTTCTTTGGCATGGCGGGATCACACAATGACATCAACGTGTTGCAGCAGTCTCCGGTGTTCAGCAGACTAGTGGAAGGGCATGCTCCACCATGCAACTATGAGATCAATGGACACGAATATACCAAAGGCTATTATCTAGCCGATGGTATATATCCAAAATGGGCCACTTTTGTCAAAACAATCTCGAATCCATCAGGTCTGAAGAATTCTCACTTTGCTACGCGACAGGAGGCTTGCAGAAAGGATGTCGAGCGGGCATTTGGTGTGCTTCAAGCACAATTTGCCATTGTCCGGTACCCTGCTCTAAGCTGGTCTCACGACCAAATGTGGGAGGTGATGCAGGCTTGTGTGATCATGCACAACATGATCATCGAGGATGACCGCAAGAATCATGCTAGGTCACATGTTGGTCCCTATGAGTGTCAAGGCCCTCTTGCGGAGGTTGATCATGAGTTGCCTGCAGATTTTGCTGATTTTCTCGCCATGCACGCAGAGATCCGTGACAGCAATGTGCATGAGCAACTTCAAGCTGATCTCGTTGAGCATTTGTGGAGGATCAAAGGAAATATCGTGGCACCTTGATGTAGCATCTACCCCTATTTATTATATTTGTTTACTTGTTTTATTATTTGTTGTAATTTAATTTGAAAACAATCCTCGCAAACATTTTTATTCATATGCTATATTTGACCAATGGTTCTGTGTTAAAAAAAGTAATTTAAATCTTTGGGGGCGGCGTTTGGGGGACGCGGCTGGGGAGCGACGTCCCCCAAAGGCGGCACGAACAAAACACGTCCCCCAAACGCTCAATCCGGCGCGGTTTGGGGGACGCTTTGGGGGACGCGGCTGGAGATGCTCTTAGTCCCGGTTGGTCTGGCCAACCGGGACTAAAGCCCCGCCCGTCCACCAGCTGTCAACCTCGCCCGCTGGGCCCAGACCTTCAGTCGCGGTCGCCTGCAGAACCGCGACTAAAGACCCCATTAGTCGCGGTTCTGACATTTTGGGGACTAAAGGGATCGTATGGAAGCCTCTTTTTCTACTAGTGTGGAGAAATGGTCATATATTGACCCAGTAGTAGCCTTGTGAATAACATATAAAAAAGAACGCACCTTCTGCTTTGTTAAAAACTACTACCTCCATCCCAAGGCTTAAGGCCTATATTTTTTTCCAGAAAGTCAAACTATGTTAAGTTTGACTAAGTTTTTATAAAAAATCATTAACATGAAAAGTACAAAATCAATACCATTTGATAGATAATGAAATATATTTTTATATGGAACTTACAAAATATCATATTTATTTATAAATTCTTCTAAAAATTTGGTCAAACTTTACTTCGTTTGACTTTCTGAAAAAATATAGATCTTAAGCCTTGGGATGGAGGTAGTACATCGTTACGACAATTACAAATTGCCGAAAGCAATGCACAAACGCTTACGCGAATACGAGAATATAAATCATGCATGGTTCACCCATTACTTAATTTAATTGGTGCTTCGAGGTTTGTGTTAAAATGTTTTGCCATGGTTTCTCGCGTTTCTGAAAACTGCACGAATTGACACGCCATGAAACACGGTGAAACCATACATGATATACGCCATGCACGGGAGGAAATCATTTCTCAAGAAAGAAACCGCTGCTACTGGATGCATGATTTGCCGCCGCACGTCGACTCAACGAAAAGTTCGATTGATTTCTGCTTAACTGTTTACTGGCAAGCTTAATCAGTAGTTAAATAATTAATTAGCAACTAGCTCGGAGACACGCTGCCGTCGGGACTTGACAGGAATTGTCCACGGCAGCTGGATCGGAGAGGCCAGACTAGAGCGCATGCGTCCATCCATGGATATCACAAAGATGCGTGTGGTGAGTGGCGAGACCAGGAAAATATTGAGATTGATGTGCATGCATGTCGGTTCATGCACAACTAATACATGTTGAGAGATCTACACTAGTGGAAAACTGCTCTTTTGCACCGGTTCAAAAGGCCCATATGCACCGGATGGCCAACCGGTGCAAACCATCCGGTGCAAAAGGCCCCCCCCCCTTTTGCACCGGTTCTCTTACGAACCGGTGCTAAAGGGGTCTCCACGTGGCCGGCTGTGGGGCGCTCGGCGGGGGAGCTTTGCACCGGTTCGTAATACGAACCGGTGCAAAAGAGTTGGGCCGCGGCAGGGTTTTTGTGCCATTCCCTGCCGCGGCAGACTCTGCCGCGGCAGGAATTTTCACTAAAACGCTGCCGCGGCAGACTCTGCCTCCATTCGAAACACGGTATAATATTAATGCAAACAATTCAAATATATATATAGGAAACCATTGTATTACATATATCGATCAAAGTGACACACGTTCATGCATATATATATATATGTCTACATCAACTTTGATATTGGCGGTTGTCCACATAGTGTTCTCCATCTGGAGCTATGACTTGCTCAAGTAAGAACCCCGCCAGTTCTTCTTGAATTGCTCGTACACGCTCTGTTGCTAGAAGACCGTTCCGCAACCGTTGGATCTAATAATTTGAAGAAGCTACGGTGGTCAATATATATATGTGTGTGTATGTGAATGAAACACAAGGTGATAAAATAAAGCCACGAATGTTGTTTAATTACTTACATCAAGTTGTTCCAAAATGTCCCTCACATGATGGGTATTACGGCGGATGAACTCGCAAACGTAGAACCCGCATAAATTATTCCCGTCCTCTTGCCTCAAGCACTTTACGAGAACAAAGTTCAATCAAAATAATATATATATAATCAAGGATGATAATAATTGTATTGAAACTAGAATCAAAGAGATGCGCGGCCTAGCCATTAGTACTTACCGGTACATGTTTTATTCGAAGTTCTTTATTCTTTAAACCCGGAGCTTTGTTGGTGAACCGTTTCCAAGCCTTGTGGAGGATATCAGCCATGTCCCCCACGCCTCAAGGGGTTTACTCTTCGAGTCCATGACTTCTACTATCCCGGTGTCGGGTTCAATGACTAGCAGGATATAGTGAAACCTGCGGACACATATATATATATATATATATATGCATAACTCATCAATTACACTTAACACATGGAGTAAGCGAAAAAGATTTAATGTGTGAAGAGAGTAACACTCACGCGAAGTTGTAAGGAAAAAGTATTGCCCTTTTGTATGAGTTTATCCTTAAGACATGTACCAAGTTATTCTCTGTGTCCTTGGGAGAGTTGTCGACAGTATACCCATTCACGGTGTATGGGTCAACGAACCCAAGATCATAGATTTGCCCCTTGCGGCATTCGCGAATCTTCATTCTGCATAATACAGGTGAGAGTATGGTTATATGCATGCAATAATGGACGAGCCGCGGTAGAGACTTAATTACATAAATAATACTTACGGGCAGTATGCACTCAGCAGAGATTTGTCGAGGGCGTCTTGGTTGAATAACTGAAATAATTCACAAAATTCGATGTTCATCACGTCAGTTCGCCCGTAGTGCTCATCTTTTATTGCCACCATGATCCAGTTCTGGCCGTCCTTACATGCATCCAAGTACCAATTATGTAGTCTTCGCAGCTGTGTTGATAGATTAGGAAACTCCGCAGCTCTGACAAGAGGTTCCCCGTATGTGTAATGGTATGCTAATTGGACATCGTCCGTGGCCATGAATTCGATGCGGCTTAAGTACTCAGGAATACTCATACCGGCCGCATCTGCCTCATCTTTGTATAGTTTTACCATCGTTGGATCAAGGCACGCTAGGACATCGGGATACACTTGGAGCGGGGGGCACGAGTTTTTCTGGGCTCCAAGCTCCAGGTTTTGGAATTTTTTCTCCGCCATATTTATAATTCCCTTTATATTTGATGAGAATCCAGACGGCACCTTGATACTGTAAAGGACTTCAAAAAAGATTTCCTTCTCTGCTTTGGTAAGAGCGTAGCTGCCAGGACTTAAGCGACTCCCTGTATCCGTCTTGTAATTCAGTTCTTGCTTGTTCTTTGGGACTTTCATACGATACTGGTCCTCCCTTGCTTCTGGTGTATCTTTTGTCTGCCCATACACGCCTAAGAAGCCTAGCAGGTTCACGCAAAGATTCTTCGTCACATGCATCACGTCGATTGAAGAGCGGACCTCTAGGACTTTCCAATAGGGTAGATCCCAAAATATAGATTTTTTCTTCCACATGGGTGCGTGTCCGGTAACAACGTCTTTGGGAACTGATTTTTTCTTCGAAGCCTTTTTTTGGGAACAGATTGGCCGCCGGGACCCTTTCCAAATATTACTTTTATGTCCTTGACCATATCAAGTAAAGCATCACCGGTACGGAGTTCGGGCTTCTCCGGTGATACTGCCTCACCTCCGAAATGATTGCCTTTCTTTCTGATGGGGTGCCTCTTTGGAAGAAATCGACGATGCCCCAGGTACACAACCTTCTTACATTTCTTCAAATAAGCACCTTCGGTCTCATCTAAGCAGTGCGTGCATGCATTGTATCCCTTGTTTGTCTGTCCTGAAAGGTTACTAAGAGCAGGCCAATCATTGATGGTCACGAAAAGCAATGCTCGTAGGTTGAATGACTCCTGTTTGTACTCATCCCATGCAAGTACACCTTCGCTCCACAACTGTAAGAGTTCTTCAAATAATGGCTGTAGGTAAACATCAATGTCGTTGCCGGGTTGCTTTGGGCCTTGGATGAGCACTGACATCATAATGAACTTCCGCTTCATGCACAACCAAGGCGGAAGGTTATAGATACATAGAGTTATAGGCCAGGTGCTATGACTGCAGCTCTGCTTCCGAAAGGATTCATGTCATCTGTACTTAGACCAAACCTTAAGTTCCTCGCGTCACATGCAAAGTTCGGGAACTCTCTATCGATTTTCCTCCACTGCGACCCATCAACGGAGTGTCTCACCATCTCGTCTTTCTTGCGGTCTTCTTTGTGCCATCGCAACAACCTGGCATGCTCTTTATTTCTGAACAGACGTTTCAACCGTGGTATTATAGGAGCATACCACATAACCTTGGCAGGAACCCTCTTCCTAGGGGGCTCGCCCTCAACATCACCAGGGTCATCTCGCCTGATTTTATACCGTAGTGCATTGCATACCGGGCATTTTTCCAAATTTTCGTACTCAGCGCGGTAGAGGATGCAGTCATTAATGCATGCATGTATCTTCAGCACCTCTAATCCTAGAGGGCGAGAGAACCTTCTTTGCTTCGTACGTCTTTGTCGGGCAATTCGTTATCCTTTGGAAACCTCCTCTTCATTATTTTCGGTAACTTCTCAAATGGCTTGTCACATATACCAGCCTCTGCCTTCCATTGCAGCAACTCCGAGTGTGGCACCGAGCTTTGTGTTGCCATCTTCGCAATTTGGGTATAACTTCTTTTTGTGATCATCTAACATGCCCTTTAACTTTCGCTTCTCGTTTTCAGTTTACGCATCTCTGTGTGCATCGGCGATGGCTCGACGAAGATCATCATCAACGGGCTCATCGATGCCTCTTCATCTTGATCACCTCCACCTGCCTCCTCATCTTCATCATGCCCTGTTGCAGTATCACCGTAGTTAGGGTACATATCATCATCCTCTTCTTCTTCGTCGTCGTCTTCCATCATAACCCCTCTTTCTCCATGCTTGGTCCAACAATTATAGCTGGGCATGAAACCTTTCCAAAGCAGGTGGGAGTGAATGACTTGCCATTCAGGGTATTGCTTTAAGTTCCGGCAATCAACACATGGACAACACATATAACCATCCGCCTGTGGGTTTTCCTCAGCCACACGGAAAAATTCTTTCAGGCCCGAAGTGAACTCGGGCAGACGTCGGTCAACGTACATCCATTGTCGCCGGTTCATCTGCATCAAATATTAAGTTTATCAAAAAACCATTACAAAACATCATAATATATATAGTGGATATTAGCACCGTACAAATGAAAGGGTAAAGTTGTTTAACCTTGATCGAGGAGGGAAAGAAAGAGGAGAAAGCTTAAGTGTCGCTCCGGCACCTCATCTCATTTTTATTTTGTGTAAAATCAAGCGAAATCATTCTCTCAGACATTTCATCGAGCACCTTGTGTGCATGCCAAAGAAATGCAAGGTAGCACTCAACACACACACCTTCTCCTAGCAAAAATGAAGTGAGTGGGCTGTTTGGCCGGGTAGCTCAGCTGAAATAGGGCTGGGGACCTTTTGCACCGGTTTGTGTTACGAACCGGTGCAAATGAGGTATCTTTTGCACCGGTTCGTAACACGAACCGGTGCTAAAGGTTCCTCGGCTGACACGTGTCTGGCGACGAACCTTTTGCACCGGTTTGTGTTACGAACCGGTGCAAAAGATACATCATTTGCACCGGTTCGTAACACAAACCGGTGCAAAAGGTCCCTCGGCTGGCTGCTCACCACGAACCGGTGCTAATGACCCCTTTTAGCACCGGTTCGTGCCAAATCCGGTGCAAAAGCCATTTGGGGCAAAAAACCAAAGCCCTTGTTTCTACTAGTGCTAGGAATAGTCTAGTAGCACCGAAACTAAGCTGTTAACGATAGTATCTCTTAGTTGTGTTGGGTGTGATGGAAATCGGACAAGATGTGGAGATTCCTTTGACAAAAACGTATGCGTCGCAGGTGCCGCGCGCGGCCATGCACCTAAATGCCACATGTTCTCCATGAGCGCCCACAGACACAAACACAAAGAGGTCGAGAGAGGTAGCGTCGCTGTCACTGTCATGGCGATAAAGCTCGGTAGCTTTAGAACTGAATGAATTGCGTCCCAGCTATACATCAAGCTATCTGCCTTAGTGGAATCCGATGTGCGCGCCTTGTAGATGGATCACAGGTCAAAGGCGTGCAATGATCTCTTCGACAATCCAAGTGATCTTTCCTTCCATTCGTGATTCGTCTATTAAATTCTTTTTGAACAACTACGAACTGCGAGAATCAATCAACACTAGTAGAATAGAAAACAGGGTTTATATCTTTAGATCCAAAGAGCATTAGCATCGGTTGTGCTACTAACTCAGACTAAAGGGTACATTATTGACTAGGACGTCGCAGGGGAACAGCAGAGCTTTAGCACCGGTTCGTGTGGAACATGAACTGGTGCTAAAGGGTTGTCGCCAGCCACGTGGCAGGCGCGAAACCTTTAGCACTGTTTCGTGTCACGAACCGGTGCTAAAGCCCCTTTTTTTTATAAATTCAGCTCACCCCAGTCAACCCTCTCCTCTATTTTTTCTTGGTGAAAGGTGTGAGGGTTGCGTGCTTGTTTGTTTTTCTTTCCTATGCACAAGAGGTGCTCGATAAAATGCATGAGAGATTGATGCCACTTGATTTCACACAAAACAAAAATGAGGTGCCAGAGCGACACTTAAGCTTTCTTCTCCTTCTTTCCTCCTCGATTGAGGTAAGCAACTTTACCCTTTCATTTGTACAGTGATCATTTTACTATTTATGATGTTTTGTAATGGTTTTTTGATAAACTTAATTATATGATGTAGATGACCGGCGGCAATGGATGTACTTTGAATGATGCCTACCCGAGTTCACTATGGGCCTGAAAGATTTTCTCCGTGTGGCTGAGGATAACCCACAGGCGGATGGTTTTACGTGTTATCCATGTGTTGACCAAGCATGAAGAAATAGGGGTTATGATGGAAGGCAATGAAGAAGGAGAAGAAGACGATGATGATATGTACCCTAAATACGATGATACTGTAATAGGGCAGGCTAAAGATGAAGAGGCAGGGGAAGCTGCAAATGAAGAGGCATCAAATGAGCTCGCTGATGATATTCGTCGGGCCATCGCTGATGCACACAGAGAAGCACAAAGTGCAAACAAGAAGCGGAAGTTAAATGACATGTTAGAGGATCACAAAAAAGTTATACCCAAATTGCAAAGATGGCAACACAAAGCTCGGTACCACACTGGAGTTGTTGCAATGGAAGGCAGAGGCTGGTAATATGTGACAAGGCATTCGAGAAGTTCCTGAAAATAATGAAGAAGAAGCTTCCAAAGGATAACGAATTGCTTGATAGTACCTACGAAGCAAAGAAGTTTCTCTGCCCTCTAGGATTAGAGGTGCAGAAGATACATGCATGCATTAATGACCGAATCCTCTACCGCGGTGACGAGTACGAAAATTTGGAAAAATCCCCGGTATGCACTGCAGTGCGGTATAACATCAGACGAGATGACCCTGATGATATTGAGGGCGAGCCCCCCAGGAAGAGGGTTCCTGCCAAGGTTATGTGGTATGCTCCTGTTATCACCAGAATTTGACCGGATCAGAGGTGGGCCGCGATTGAAGATGGGCTTGAAGAATATACATAGAAGAAATACATGAATCGGCCTTCTATACCAAGTTTGAGCTAGTTTGCCCGTGTATCTGTAACATAGTAGGATACGTGTCGTTTAGAAGTTAGAGTTTAACCCGTGCACGGTTAGGTGCACGTCTGAATTAGAAAGTCCCCCGGACTATAAATATGTATCTAGGGTTTATGAAATAAACAACAATCACGTTCACCACAAACCAATCTAGGCGCATCGCCAACTCCCCCGTCTCGAGGGTTTCTTCCGGGTAAGCACCATGCTGCCTAGATCGCATCTTGCGATCTAGGCAGCACTACGTTATTCGTCGTTCATGCGTTGCTCGTACTGAAGCCTTTTTGATGGCGAGCAACGTAGTTATCATAGATGTTTTAGGGCTAGCATTGTTCATCATATCATATGCTATCGTCGTGCGACCCTTAGACATCTAGCCGCCCTTACACCTATCTTGGGTGTAAGGGCGGCACCCCGCTTGATCATTGTTTAGTAGATCCGATCCGTTATGATTGCTCCTTGATTCTTCAAGGATTAGTTTAATATCTGCATCGTTAGGCCTTACAAACGGATTGAAGGATCTAGTGCCGCGTAGGGTGTAGTTTGCTAGCCCTAGATAGGATGTTCCGAGGATCAACTTCGTGTTGGTTTTTAGGCCTTGTCTAGGGTCGGTTTACGATCACCGTGCGTGGCCGCCGAGCTCAATCACGAGTAGGATGTTCCGATTATGCGGTGAAAACCCCAAATCGTAGTAGGTCGTTTTAACTTTATCTTGATCAAGCGGGACCACCATCCGATCGTACACCTCGTACGCATCATGGGTGGATCGGCTCTTTGAGCCGATTCACGGGACAACTGAGAGCCGATCGAGGCTCGTATTTAACGTTTACGTGTATGCCATGCAGGAAACTAAGCGAGACATCATCCAACACCTTCCTGACCAGGTATAGGTCAGGTGGCACACCCTTGCATCAGCATCGGACGTGCGTGCCGAAGGCTTTACGGGCCGTCGCTCGGAGGGACCGGGGCCGGCCGCGGTCACGGGAGATTCCCGGCTCTACGGTGTTGCCCGTCGCTGCCCGCCGGTGGGTTTCTGACCGCAACACATTCGGGCACGCCCGGTGGGACAATCTTCGACATCAACCGCATCGCCATCTACATCTGAGATGGCGGAAGGCACTCCGGTCAAGTACGAGGATCGGCCGAGGAGCTCAAGAAGAAGCATGACGAGATCAAAGCGGTCCTCGAAGCCGACCTCATCGGCTCTTTTCACGGAACCCGCTCACATGGCATCGGGTGGAAAGGGTTCTCACCTGAGCGCGCTCGATGGAGTGGACCTGTCCACCCCGTCGAGAAGAACGCACCGGGTCGGCTGCGTCGAGAGATTAACTTCATGGTGGCTCATTCGCTGCACCGTCATTACGAGAGCACTGGTGAACACTTTGGAGCGTGTCGCTCTGCGCGTGATCCAGGAAATCATGAGCCATCAATATTCTCCGTCAGGACCAGCTCTGGGGACTCACCGAGGAGAGATGCCACTCCAGTCCCGTCCACCGTTGCCGTTCGCGCTGGCAGCACCAGAAGTGCCGAGTTCATCGGCATACGTCGTCTACAAGATCGGTGGTGACCCTAGTGACTACCAATTCTTGCATGAGGCGTCCAAGGAGATCCCCCACGGATACACGTGTGCATACGTGCCGGAGCTGCGATGGCTTGGGCACTCTCGAACCGAGGCTGCAACGGCGGGGACTTCGGAACGGCGGGGAGGAGCTTCGGGAACAGATCTTGAGAAGCGAGACGTGGCTAGCTAAGTATGCCACTCCGACAAACCTCCGAGCTCAGCTCCTGCGGTTGGCTCGGAGCTGGAAAAGCAAGCATGGCTGGCTAAGTATGCCACCCGGTGAATCTTCGGAGTTCGACGCCTGCGGCCATCACCGCGGATCAGATTTGTACAATCTCGAAAGACCGGTTCGGCATGATGCCGAAAAGGAGGACAATCGGCTATTCCAAGCCGTACCCCAATGAGTACGAGTTGATCCCGCTACCACCCAAATATCGGCTCCCTGATTTCACCAAGTTTAATGGATCGAGATGGTTCCGGCTCCATCGAGCATGTGAGCCGATATTTGGCACAGGCTGGGCACGATCTCGGCATCGGACGAGCTGCTGCGTGAGGTTCTTCGCACGATCCCTCACGGGATCGGCTTTCGGGTGGTACACATCGCTGCCACCGGACTCAATCCGGACTTGGAAGCGGTTGGAAGAGCAGTTCCACATACGGTATCACTCGAGAGGCTTCGAGGCTGGCATTGCCGATCTAGCATAAGTACGACGAAGCGCGGGGAAACGGTGGCGAGAATACGTCCGGCGCTTCGGGACCGTTAGGAACCGATGCTATTCGGTTCATGTGAGTGAAAAAGAAGCGATCGAGTTGGCGGTGGTGGGTCTCTCATCATCGATCAAGGACGTGGCCTCCCAAGCGAGACTACCCTTCAGCGGCGCACATGGTGCGGAAGCGATCGGCAAATGAACAGCGCCACCCAGATGTTTACCAGGATAAATTCAAGCGTGCGGTGGTCCTGGTTGAGGCAGATGAAGATGAAGGTGCTGCGGGAGATCAAGAGGTAGCAGTGGCTGAATGGACTCGGGGGGCAAGCCCCGTGTCCTGTAAATGGGTTAAGCCACAAGGTCCTCCAAAAGGGTTTGACTTCGACGTGACCAAAGCTGAGCAGATTTTCGACCTCTTACTCAAGGAGAAGCAGCTAAAGTTACCCGAAGGCCACAAGATCCCCACGGTGCGGGAGCTGAACGGAAAGCCATACGCAAGTGGCATAACACGTTCATCCACGCCACCAACGGCTGCAGGGTGTGGCGCCGGCGGGTCCAAATGGCGATAGAACAAGGGCGGCTAATTTTCAGCCGAGTACGCCATGAAGGTCGACACACACCCCTTCCCCGCCGTTAACATGGTGGAGTGCACTTACCATGGAGGGTGCCAGCCAGGATACTCGTGCAATATCAACATGGTAGGACCTGGGCACCACTCTGGTAAGGACGGAGATGAGGGCAGCTGCTCTCATAGCAAGGACACAGAGGAATCCGCTCCACGCGATCGGCTCCGTCACGATGGCAAGCGCTACATCACGAGAGGGAGAAGTGAGGAACGTAAGATATCGGCGACCTCTCTGCGATCACCTCCTCAACAAGTATGTGGGTCAATACGACCAACGCCGGCGATACAACGACGATGATGAAAGAGATCGTCTGGCTAGGGACGCCAGGAGACACCGTCGGCATGATCGCGACGAGGAGCGATATGAGCGCCACGCCAAGGAAAAGTCAAGAGAGCAAGACGACGTGGATAGGCACTGGGACTGCCCCCTTCTTCGGACAACTTGCTGGGATTCGAGGAATGAGCCGATTGCCTACAATCGGCAGCGCCCAGAATGTAAACAAAAGAAGAAGGATGCAGCTAACGTGTCCTTGTTCAAACGTCTAGGGCCTCTCCCGCCTCGGAACAAGCACGCTGAGTCCTCTCGGGTAGAAGATCTCGAGGAACTAGAGGACGATGATGAAAAAGAAGACGAGTATCATCGGCCAAGGTGGTGCCCTGATGGGCTCAGCCGTTCCCAAAAGCGAAGGGTTCAGCGACTACGTGGTTTGGAGGAAGCTGAAAGGTTATACCTGCACACGTTGAGGAAGGCGCGGCCTGATCTGGCCGCTAAAATTCAGCGAACCCTGGACGAAGAAGGTCGGCCACAAAGGAAAGAGTGGCGCCCCAGACAAAAGAAAGCCGATGAGGAGACATCGGCTGGCACAAACATGGTGTTCATCCTTCCAACGGAGTTTAGTGCTCCGGGAGTAGACGAAGCACCCGTGGCACAACTTGATCGCAGCCCACGGCCGGTCATCTTTGAGAAGCCACGAGAAAGAAGCTACATGCATCCGAAGGCCCTGTACTTGCGAGGCTACATCAATGGGCAGCTCTGTCAACAAGATGCTTGGTGGACACCGGAGCGGCGATCAACATTATGCCATACTCCATGCTACGTCGGTTGGGACGCTCTAGCTCGGATCTGATCAAGACCAATGTGACTACGAGCGATTTCAACGGCCAAGCATCTGACGCACAAGGTGTTCTGAACGTGGATCTGACCATAGGAAGGAAAACCGTCCCTACGACGTTCTTTATTGTCGACAGCAAGAGCACTTACGCTGTCCTACTAGGGAGAGATTGGATCCACGCCAACTGTTGCATTCCATCCACGATGCATCAATGCCTAATACAGTGGGATGGACATGACGTAGAAGTCGTCCACACAGATGATTCAGCCGAGATTTCAACGGCTGGCATGAACGTTTGGGAGACATCAGGCCAAGAGCCACTCTCAGGCATCAATTTGGACGACTGCGAGCGCATCGACGTGACAAAGGACGGGGTTAGGCTGGTTTTATCCACCGGCCTGACCGTGTAACAAGAGCAACATCTATGGACAAACGTGGCGATACCGATCCATGTGATCGGCCCCAAGGATCTATGGAGGAACATTGCAAAACCTTCATTGAGCAATTCAACATGGAGGCCGATTCCAGCAATCGGCCAAAATTATCCTCACCATTCATTCTGCCTGGGTTCAACGTCGATCTAATGGGCAATGGGTTTGCGTCGGCTGATGCGCTGGAAGAAATCCACACTGGTCCTAACAGAGCCGACGTTCACATATAGTGCCTTGGCTAACCACAGAGCCGATATCGGCGGTTACAGCGGCAGAATCGGCTCGGGGGGCACCTAATCAGATGAACATGTGCGATACACATATGCAGTGAAACATTGGGGGCCGATAGAAAAAATCGGCCCGTAAAAAAAAATTTCGCATGATATGCAGCCGATGCACGGACATCGACTTTAGAACTAAGGAACAAAGCCGATGCATAGCCATCGACTCTAGCACAAATTTCATGGGATCTACCAGTTGCGTGTTCAAAACACAAGGACCTCCAGCTCTGTGTCAGAGGAGTTTTGTTTCTGAGCCGTTGTGTGATCATCTGCAATATCGACTTTCAACGGAAGGAAGGTGATCGGCTCTGGCTGACTCTGCATGGCAGCCTTCTCTGCGTGTCCTCGTCACTGTTTCGCCTTGACTGGGGCTCGGGGGGCAATTGACCTGGTAGATGCTCTGTCTTTAGAAGCCGATTGGGGAGTCATCGGCTGGTCCCGCGTCGCAATCTCTTTCAAAGGCGGCGAGTTCTTGCAAAAGAGGGATCCATTATCACCGATAGGGAGTTGACTCTGGGCTATCTGGTTGTTGCAAAGGAACAGAGCAGGTGATATCTGTTCTGCAGAAGTATCGGCTTCAGTGTCAAGTCGTTTCAGCAGCGGTTCTAGGACTCTCTTGAAGGCATTGGTCTTCCACATTGTCCACCAGAGCTCAAAGTCATCGGTCGAAAAGATGAAGGATAGATCGTGAGGGATTGATGCGTTGACATCGGCTTATTGAGCATTGACCAAGTTCACGATCACTCCGTAGTCAAAAAAAATGAAGAGTGGGTTACGAGGGACCGATGCGTGATCATCGGTTCATTGAGCATTGGCTAAGTGGACAATCGGCAAAATCAGTATGAGGGGAAATCGGCTAAATTGGCATAAAGGAAATCGGCAAAATCAAATTGGGGAATTTCTTCATTGATAAACGAGATTCCTTACATAAAGAGTTGATTCCTCTCAAAAGGAAGTACTAGGGGGATACATTGCCCCATGTACTACTACTGATCATATGCTAAGGGTCCTATCTACGGGCCGTCGCTGCCCTCGTCGTCGCCGTCGTCGCCGCTGTCGGCGCTACTCCCGGCGGGCTCGTCGTCGCTGCTGTAGCGGCCGCCGGCAGGACCTTCGTTGTCCTCGTCCTCCTCGTCAGCGTCGTCGTCGTCGCTGTCGAATTCGCTGAGATTCCCCGGCCAAGGGCAGAAGCGCTTAGCCGGCGGTTCGTCGGAGGAGGTGTCGTCCTCCTCCTCCTCCTCCCCCTCCTCCTCCTCCTCCTCCTCCTCCTCCTCCTCGGAGAAGGTGAAGTCATCGCAGGAGAGGCGATCGTCGTCGCTCTCCTCCTCCGTCTCCCCGTCGGCAAGGAAGCGGAGGTCACTTTCCCCATCGGTCGAGGACTTGTCGTCCTCTGACCAGATGGAGAAGTCGTGACTCGGCTCATCCCCGGCCTCGATGGCGCGGCGGATGTTGGCCGCGTGGGCCTCCGCCGGGTTCCGCTCCGGCGTCGGCTCGCGGGAGGAGGAGGACTCGATGGAAAGACCCGATGAGGCGGAGGAAGAAGAAGACATGGTGGCGCAGGAGGGCTTTTGGAGTGCTAGTGCGAAGAGGATGAAGAAGCAAACTGTTTGGAACGGTTAAATAAAAGGGGATATAGTGGAGATTCAATGCCACAGCAGTTTCCGAGGAAGTGGTGCCCAACAGAAACAAAAATTGCCAGGTCACGCGGAGAAGTGGAGGAGGCAAGGCATCATGATGAAGGATACTGCGGTGGTTCTGCTCTGCCACGACATGACCCGACGAAAGAAAAAGCATAATGATTTTGGAAATGTCATTTCCAAAACCAGGGGGGCATGTGTTATCACCAGAATTTGACTGGATCAGAGGTGGGCCGCGATTGAAGATGGGCTTGAAGAATATACATAGAAGAAATACATGAATCGGCCTTCTATACCAAGTTTGGGCTAGTTTGCCCGTGTATCTGTAACATAGTAGGATACGTGTCGTTTAGAAGTTAGAGTTTAACCCGTGCACGGTTAGGTGCACGCACGAATTAGAAAGTCCCCGGACTATAAATATGTATCTAGGGTTTATGAAATAAACAACAATCACGTTCACCACAAACCAATCTAGGCGCATCGCCAACTCCCCGTCTCGAGGGTTTCTTCCGGGTAAGCACCATGCTGCCTAGATCGCATCTTGCGATCTAGGCAGCACACGTTTATTCGTCATTCATGCGTTGCTCGTACTGAAGCCTTTTTGATGGCGAGCAACGTAGTTATCATAGATGTTTTAGGGTTAGCATTGTTCATCATATCATATGCTATCGTCGTGCGACCCTTAGACATCTAGCCGCCCTTACACCTATCTTGGGTGTAAGGGCGGCACCCCGCTTGATCATTGTTTAGTAGATCCGTTCCGTTATGATTGCTCCTTGATTCTTCAAGGATTAGTTTAATATCTGCATCGTTAGGCCTTACAAACGGGTTGAAGGATCCAGTGGCGCGTAGGGTGTAGTTTGCTAGCCCTAGACAGGATGTTCCGAGGATCAACTTCGTGTTGGTTTTTAGGCCTTGTCTAGGGTCGGTTTACGATCACCGTGCGTGGCCGCCAGGCTCAATCACGAGTAGGATGTTCCGATTATGCGGTGAAAACCCCAAATCGTAGTAGGTCGTTTTAACTTTATCTTGATCAAGCAGGACCACCATCTGATCGTACACCTCGTACGCATCATGGGTGGATCGGCTCTTTGAGCCCATTCACAGGACAACCTGAGAGCCGATCGAGGCTCGTATTTAACGTTTACGTGTATGCCATGCAGGAAACTAAGCGAGGCATCATCCAACACCTTCCTGACCAGGTATAGGTCAGGTGGCACGCCCTTGCATCAGCATCGGACGTGCGTGCCGAAGGCTTTGCGGGCCGTCGCTCGGAGGGACCAGGGCCAACCGCAGTCCTGGGATATTCCCGGCTCTACGGTGTTGCCCGCCGGTGGGTTTCTGACCGCAACAGCTCCTATAATACCACAGTTGAAACATCTGTTCAGAAACAATGAGCATGGCAGGTTGTTGCAATGGCACAAAGAAGATCGTACCAAAGACGAGATGTTGAGACATCCTGCTGATGGGTTGCAGTGGAGAAAAATCGATAGAGAGTTCCCGGACTTTGCAGGTGACGCGAGGAACTTAAGGTTTGGTCTAAGTACAGATGGCATGAATACTTTTGGGTAGAAGAGCACCTGCCCTGTAACTTTATGTATCTATAACCTTCCTCCTTGGTTGTGGATGAAGCGGAAGTTCATTATGATGCCAGTGCTCATCCAAGGCTCGAAGCAACCCGGCATCGACATTGATGTATACTTCAGACCATTATATGAAGATCTCTGACAGTTGTGGGACAAACCAGGTGTACATGCATGGGATGAGCACCAACACGAGAAATTTGACCTAAGAGCATTGCTTTTCGTGACCATCAATGATTGGTCTACTCTTACTAACATTTCAGGATATACAAATAAGGGATACAATATATGCACGCACTGTTTAGATGAGTCTGAAGGTGTATATTTGGATAAATCTAAGAAGGTTGTGTACCTGGGGTATCGTCGATTTTTTCCAAAGAGGCACGCCGTGAGAAAGCATTTCAGAGGTGAGGCGGATCACTGGGAGAAGCCTGACCTCGGTACTGGCGATGCTTTACTGAATATGGTCAAGGACATACAAGTAATCTTTGGAAAGGGTCCTAGCGGTCAATCTGTTCCGAATGACATCGCTACCGGACACGCATCCATGTGGAAGCAGAAATCTATATTTGGGAGCTACCCTATTGAAAAGACCTAGAGGTCCGCTCTTCAATCGACGTGATGCATGTGATGAAAAATCTTTGCGTGAACCTTCTAGGCTTCCTGGGCGTGTATGGGAAGACAAAAGATACACTACAAGCACGGGAGGACTAGCAACATATGAAAGACCCAGAAAACAAGCAACAACAGAACAATACGGATAAGTGGCATCACTTAAGTCCTGCCAGCTACGCTCTTACCAAGCAGAGAAGGAAATATTTTTTGAAGTCCTTTACAGTATCAAGGTGATGTCTGGCTTCTCATCGAATATAAAGGGGATTATAAATATGGCAGAGAAAAATTCCAAAACCTGAAGTCGCATGGCTGCCACGTTATTATGACAGGGAAAAGATTCCAAAAATGCTTCCGGTTGCATTGAGGGGGCTTCTGCCGGAAAATGTCGAGTAACCATTGTGAAGCTATGTGCATTCCTCAATGCAATATCTCAGAAGGTAATCAATCCAGCTGTTCTGCCAAAGTTACAGAAGGATGTGGTCCAATGTCTTGTTAGTTTTGAGTTGGTGTTTCCACCATCTTTCTTCAATATTATGACGCATCTCCTGGTTCACCTTGGTGAAGAGATTGCCATCCTCGGTCCTGTATTTCTACACAATATGTTCCCCTTCGAAAGGTTCATGGGAGTCTTAAAGAAATATGTTCATAACCGTGCTAGGCCAGAAGAAGCATCTCCAAGGGCTATGGAACAGAGGAGTTCATTGAGTTCTCTGTTGACTTTATTCCTGACCTTAAGTCGATTGGTGTTCCTGTATCGCGGCATGAGGGAGACTAAATGGAAAAGGCAAGATAGGAAAGAAACCAATGATATGTATGGACGGGATTTCTTTCACTCAAGCACACTACACAGTTCTACAAAGTTCCACCTTGGTTGCCCCGTATATCACTAAACACAAGAATATTGTACGCTCCCAACACCAAAGGCAGTCGGAAGACTGGATGACACATAAACATATGTAGAGTTTCGGCGGTTGGCTGCGAACACATCTCATGAATAACAAAGATGTTGGAGATCAGCTGTACTTGTTGTCCAGGTCACCATCTTCGACTGTATTGACTTTCCAAGGGTACGACATAAATGGAAATACCTTCTACACAATCTCCCAAGATAAAAAGAGCACCAACCAAAACAGTGTTATCCGCATTGATGCAACAAACAACAATGGGGAAAAGGACACATATTATGGTTACGTAGAGGAGATATGGGAACTTGACTAGGGACCTTCTTTTAAGATCCCTTTTTTGGTGCAAATGGGTCAAGCTGGATGGAGTAGGGGTAAAGGTAGACCACCTGTACGGAATGCCAACAGTGGATCTCAAGAATCTTGGTTACAGAGATGAACCATTCGTCCTAGACATTGATGTGGCTCAGGTTTTCTATGTGAAAGACATGTCCTCCAAACCGAAAAAAAGAAAACATAGGCAAACAATATCATCATACGATGAGCCAAAGCGTCACATAGTTCTTTCAGCAAAAAGAAACATCATGGGAGTCGAGGACAAGACAGACATGTCATAAGATTATAATAAGTTTGGTGAAATTCCGCCCTGCACACTGAACATTGACCCAAGCATCCTGTTAAATGATGAAGATGCTCCATGGTTACGGTCGAAGCGATCATAAGCAAGGGACATACGCGAAGAAAGGTTCATGGCCTCCAAGGAATTTTAGAAAATATGTCACCGTATGTTTTATTAGATGGGGATGTTTGTGATGTGTAATACTCTATTAAACCTTTGCCCGGGGCTGAGCCTCGCTAAACTTGCACTCGATCTCTAATGAAATAGCATGTTGTGAACCCAAAAAAATATTTTTACAAATATCTTGAGCATTATATCATGTACATGTAGTTCAAATCTTGAGCATTATATCATGTACCTATAGTTTAGTTTATTAGTTTATTTTAGTATATTTAGTGTAATTTTAGTTAGTGTAATAATAGTTAGTTAGTTTGGGGTAACTTTAGTTAATATAGTGTAGTTTAGTTAAAATAGTGTAATTTTAGTTTATATTAGTTAGTTTAGTGTAATTTTAGTTAATATAGTGTAATTTTAGTTTGTGTAGTATTCTTAGTTTATTAGTTTATTAGGTATAGTTTTTATTTAGTTGTCATAGTTATATTTATAATTTTATTAGTATAGTTACGATGTCGATGCCCAACTCGTCGTCGACTTGGACTAGGCGGAGGCACCGTTGAGGAGCAGATGACCGACGATGTACGGGATTGGGCTCCGCCGGGCTAGCACTGGGAGGTGTTACTTTCCGGGATGCGCAGCTTGATGAGGAATCCGAGTCTCGTCGTCGACCCGGATCTTCTTTGGTGGCGGTCGTGTGGGCCACGATCGGTGCGGAGGGAACCAGCCCCCGAGGAGGTGGTACATCGCCGTATCAGAGAGGAGGACGGGCACTTTTGTCGTTACATGCATGTGTTTGATAGCATTATTCCAACGCCTGGGCGGTTATGCAGGGATCTCATGTGAGCTATGATCCGGTTGTTGTTCTTTATCTTTTGTTGACCACTGCCCGCGGCTCAGCACCCGGTCGACGCTGAGAGGAGTCTTGTAGTGATGTATTAGGGTGAAATCAAAAATGGACCCGGACTATATGTGTAACTCCAATATTTGATCATGTTTTGAGCATTATCCTTAATTAATAGCTATATATATGTAATTCCAATCTTGATCATGTTTTGAGCATTATCCTTAATTACTGGTTCGTTGTGTTTATAGCATTACAATAACTTGCAGAAACTATGGAACACGACAGAGACCTAGAAAAGGAATACATCATCGAGGACATTATCCGTGATGATATGTCACCTTGCTTTATCTGAACCAATCCGGTGAGGGAGACGAGCAAAACTCTGGAGATGGCTCTGGTGAGGGAGATGAGCAAGACCAAAGAGATGGCTCCGGTGAGGGAGAAGGCGACGACTCCGATGAGGGAGAAGCCGACGGAGAGGTGTATATATATTAATTAACTAAGCCTCCCGATTTGTGCATATACATAATTTAACGTTGTTTCTTCTTTTTGACCTCCCGATCAAGCAAATCTACTGCAAATAAACGAGGCACATCCAAAAGGTTGATCATGAAAGGTTCATCATCGAAGAAATCGATGAAGATGGCGAACCGATTGATCCCGTGGCTCATGCAAGAAAGTTTGTAAGTCAATGCGGAGTTCTTGTTAGGGACAACATCCCGATCACCACTCAAGAACTGAAGAAAACAAAGATGGAAGGAGTTAGTTATGTCGACACGAGATCCAAAAATACGTTGTTTAGGAAGCTCCAGATAAATTTCACCCTACCAGAGCCAGATGAGGATGACCGTGAGAATGACAGGCCATACCCTGAGGATCCCGAGTTGAATATCGTACATCTAAGAGTCAAGAAGTGGGCTCTTTCGAACATGGCAACACAGTTCAACAGCTACAAGAAAAAATTGGACATCATGTTTGTCTAGAAAGAAAAGACTCCGGATTTCACTGGACCCTATGAGAAGATAAAATAACAGTGGGACGAATTTGTGGCGTACAGGACATCGGAGAGAGCAAAGAAAATGTCAGAAACCAATAAGAAAAATGCTTGTACTAATAAATACTACCATATTTTGGGGCAAGGTGGCTACAAGGCTGGCAGGCCTAAGTGGAAGAAAATGGAGGACGAACTAATTGATAAAGGGATCACTCCAGAGGTATTGAAATGGAACCAGCGGGAAAGGGATTTGTTTTACGCGCATGGGGGCACGTTGGACTCGCAAGGGAGGTGTATATATACAACAAAACATAAGGAAACCCCACTACGCATCAAAGCCTTTAGAAGTGCAGCAAAGGATGTAGAAGAGGGAAGGTTCCATCCCGACAGAGAGAAGGATGAGCTCACACGCGCCCTTGGGAGTCCTGAACACCCATGACAAACATGAATCACACTAGGCTCCAAACTGTGGTATATTGGGTTTCTTGCAGAAACAAAGAAATGTCCCGATAGAAGCCGTCGGAGGAAAAAGGAAGTGGTTCAAGACCGCATCTCTAAGTTAGAAGAGTAAATGAGGGAGCATCAGGAATTATTCTCCCCGTATAGCCATCACTTGACCAACCCACCTCAAGATAATCCGCAGATAGAAGCTGCAATAGATGCTACCGGCCAGGGAACTCAGTGGAAAAGTAGCATGATTTCCACGGAGCTGCAGGTTGATGATGCGGATGAGGATCCGACGCTGGCTCCTCGCTACCCTGTGGATCATATCACGGAGTCGACACCTTGTGAGCTACATGTCAAAGTGATGAACATAACAATCAAGGCGGCGGTTAGCTATGCCTTACCCATTGTACATGATCAAAGATACCATTGCCGACTGGTTCCACATGGCTACGCTATTGCCGGGGTGGATCAAGTTATGGATGGGTATGCGCCGCTGAAGCTTGACTACCCTGCCGGTGAAGGGGATTTGCTAGAGCTAGGAGAAGCCAAGAACACCACAATTCTATTGCGAAACGAATGCATTGTGATTCCAAACTGGACGCCAGCAAGGTCTCCGTCGCCTCTCCTGTACTCTCCACCGCGTAAACCTTCTCCGCCGCTGCAGCCGTCTCTAGTGCGTCAACCGTCTCCGTTGCCTCTCCCGTCTCCAGCGCGTTAGCCTTCTCCGCCGCCGCGTCAGCCTTCTCCGTCGTCGTATTGGCATCAAGATCATCGATTTAAAGATACATATGTGATATGATCAAGAAGAAGAAATGAAGATGGAGTTCTTATGTGGAACTCAATATTATCCATGCTCTATCCTATGTGATAAGCAATGAATGACCAAGATCTTGAGAGATTGATTCTAAGTGAAGAATTCTTTATACATCTCAAGATAGTATGATAGAGTATGAGAAGATACAAGTTTGAGTCATGCAAGTTCAAGATGAGCATCTCAAGTGGATCACATTCTTGAAGCTTGCCGTCCATGTGGTGATAATGGACTTGTGAAGATGTGCATCAATGGAGCTTTCCCATCATGGTGTATGGGGGAGCATTTGTGAGTCTTCACGAAGCAACGATGATCAAGTTGAGGCATTCCGGCTTGAGTGGAGCTTGAAGAGCTATCGCAAAGATAGAGAGGGATGCGCAAGGCAAAGGTATGGCCTTGCTAGGTTTTCCTTTTACCGGTCTCAAGGTGGTTGATGGGAGACCGGATTATAGGATAGATAGCCGCACTATTAAGAGGGGCTTTCGGTTGGGTAACTTGATCACATCGTCTTAGGGAGCTCAATCCTTTGCATACTTTGCATATCCCTATTGCTTCTTGGTATTTCTCTGTGTGAGGTTCTTGAGCTTGTTGCTAGCTTTACAACAAGTCCAAGTTCATCGAAAACGGAATTCGCATGCATCTTCTATTGCGTTTTCGAGTTTGGGTGATTTTACCGGTTATTCATGATATAAGGTTCTACCCTTTTATATTCATGATAAAATCACCTCTTACAATTTCTTGTGTTTGCACTTTTAATTGGATAGAATTTTTTGTTATCTTCCAAACAAAATTGGTTTCACTCGAATCAGAGTTCGGGAGCATTCGTTATTAAAGAAAAAGGAAAAAGGGAAAAATGATAAAAAAAGAAAAAGAAAAAAAGGGGCCAGCGGACCGGCCGGCCAGACCGGACCAGCCACCGGCCCACCCGGTCCGCGCCAGGGTTGGCACTGGTGCCTTCCGGGCCGGATCCAGTGGCCTTGGGCTTATGACCGGCCGCAGGCCCGGTCCGCCGACCGGCCCACCCGGCGCAGCTCCCGGCCCCGCCGGTTGCCTCGCTGGGCCGCCTTCCCCCGCGCGGCCCACACCGTGGCCGGCGCCCCCAGCTCGCCCCGCGCTCCCCCACGCCTATCTGCCGCACAGAGCACTCGCCGCCCCGCCCGGCCAGTGGGCCGGCCCGACTGGACACCCGGTCGGGCTCCCCAGCGCCATTTCCGGTCAGCCGGCCTGGCCACCGGCTGGACCATCTTTCGGGCCGATTTTCTGCCGGTTTTCTCTGTCTTTTTCCCCCAACAGTTTTATTTGCTCTTGGGCTATAAATAGCCCTTTCTTCCACCTTGGGATAACAAGTTCTTCTATTCTCTCACCTCCATTGTTGCCTTTGAAGAACTTGCTCTCTCTCCCTTGTCTCCCCCCATGATTATTGCTCATTCCTGACGGATCTAAGAGAGGTGATCTAGATCTACACTTCCACCAATCCATTTCTCCTCTAAGTGAGAGGAACTCTTGGGATCTAGATCTTGCAGTCTTTTGTTGACTTTCCCCATTATTCTTCCTCTCCAATCTCATCTTAGCATTTGTTGCTTGGGTGGGATTTGAGAGTGAAGGACTTGAACACCTCTATTGTTCTTGCTTTGCATCATTCCATAGTGTTGAGCTCTCCACCACGATTAGTTCGAGTAAGAGACCGTGAGCTTGTTACTCTTGAAGTTGGCTTGGCGGTTGGTGCTCCAGTGATCTCTTCAAGAATATTGTGAAGAGGCCCGGGCTTCTCCTTCGTGGAGCTTGTGAAGTGGTTGTGGAGCTTGCCATCTCCGGAGCGGAGGAAAAGCTAACCATAAGGAAAGGGCCATTATCCTTCGTGGGTGTGGTTCGGAGAATAGGGTGAGCCTTCGTGGCGCGGGGAATCCTTCGTGGGACCTCCACTCCTCCAAACGTGACGTACCTTCTTGCAAAGGAAGGGAACACGGGAATACTCGTCTCCGCGTGCCTCGTTTATTTCTATACCCGAGCTCTCTTTCCTTGTGATATCCATCGTGCTTGAAGTACATATATCTTGATATCACTTGTGCTACATATATCTTGTGCCTATCTTGCTTAGCTCTAGTTGCTATTGTTACACTTAGTTGAGCTTAGCATATTTAGGGTTTGTGCTTGTAAATTAAACGTTAGTTTAATTCCGCATTCTTACAAGACAAATCCGCAAGAGTTTTTAATTGCCTATTCACCCCCCCCCCCCTCTAGGCGACATCTCGATCTTTCAAAAATATTTCATCGAACTATAACTGCTCTATTCGCAAGTCAAATGAGACAGCAAAGTTGCGGTTGAGAAGTAGTAAGGCAAAAGGGAAATCAGTTCCCCAGCTCGGAGACCAGAAAAACTCGTGCCCCCCGCTCCAAGTGTATCCTGATGTCCTGAACTGCCTTTATCCGGAGATGGTAGCACTATACAAAGATGAGGCAGATGCTTGCAGTATGATTATTCCTGGGTACACCAGCTCGAATTCCCCACAGGTGATGTCGAATTAGCACACAAATACTGGTACGGTGAATCTCTCTCCAGATCTAAGGAGGTGTAGCATCTACCAACAAAAATGAGAAAACTGCATAAGTGGTACATGGATGCCTCTAAGGAAAGTCAGAACTGGATCATCATGGCAATCAAAGATGAGCACTAAGGGCGTGGAAATGACTTGATAAACATCGAATTTCCTGAATTATTTCAGTTATTCAATCAAGACGCCCTCGACAAATATTTGATCAGTGCCTATTGTCTGTAAGTATTATTTATGTAATTAAGTCTCTACCATGGCTCATCCATTGCATGCATAATTATACTCAATATATTATGCAGAATGAAGATCTGTGAATGCCAAAAAGGACAAATCTATGACATTGGGTTCATTGACCCATATACCATGAATGAGCATAGTATCCAACGCTATGACAAGGACACAGAGGATAACTTGGTGTCGGCGTTAAGGCAACACACACACAAAAGGGAAATACTATTTCCTTACAACTTCTCGTGAGTGTTACTGTCTTGAACACATTAAATCTATTTCGCTTACTGGATGTTAAGTGTAAATGATGAGTTATGCATGTGCGCATGTTTCACTTTATCCTGCTAATCATTGAACCTGACGCCGAAGTATTAGAACTCATGGACTCGAAAAGTAAACCCCTTGCAGCGTGAGGGGACATGGATGATATCCTCGAGAGGTAATTTCAATCATTATGGTTGTATATCGACAACTTTCGTTTTTTCCCGATATCAAGTAATTCATAACTCTTTTATTCATTTTATTTGTCGAGCAGGGCTTGGAAACAGTTCACCAACAAGGCTCCGGGTGAGTGCAAAAGTGAGCGTCAACTTAAACAAATACCGATAAGTACTACTAGCTAGGTCCACGCATCTCTTTGATTCTAGTTTCAATACCGTTACCATCCTTGAATATTATTTTGATTGAATTCTGCTCTCGTAAAGTGCTCGAAGCAAAAATACGGGAATACTTTATGTGGATTATACGTTTGCGAGTTCATTAGCCAGACGACCTGCTAGACGAGGAGAATTTTAGAACAACTTCAAGTACGTAAACAATATTCATAACTTTATTTTATCACCATCGATCAATTGTGTTGTGTTTCATTCATATATATTGACCATCTTCTTTAAATTATTAGATCGACGGTCTTCTAGCAACCGAGCGTGTACGAGCAATTCAAGAAGAATTGGCCGGATTTTTACTTGACCAAGTCATAGATCCAAACGGAGACTTCCAGCAGCCCCCAATCGATTATGGAAAACTATGATCCATAGAAATTATACTGTACATATATATGCATGAATGTGTACCGTACCATTATGTAATATGTTCGGCCAAGCACGATGAAAGAGGTCACTTCGATCTATATATTCATAACGATGTTGTGTAATATAATGGTTTCCTATATGTGTGCATTAACGTGTTTCAAATGGGGCGTGGAGGCAGACTCTGTCGCGGCAACATTTTGGTGCACTTCCCTGCCGCGGTAGGGAAATGCACCAAAATGCTGCCATGGCAGAAACATTTAGCACCAGTTCGTGTTACGAACCGGTGCTAAAGGTCTTCCGCCCGAGCGCTTGGCAGCCAGCAACGTGGTGCCCCTTTAGCACCGGTAACACAACTGGTGCTAGGGGGGCTTTAGCACCGGATGCTTTGCACCGGTTGGGCAACCGGTGCTAAAGCCCCTTGCAAACCGGTGTTACCGCCCCGTTTTCCACTAGTGTGGGTCAATTCTGACATTTATATACATGCAAGTTCTGCTGAATTTGCTGTCGTGAACTGTACACAAGTCCACTACATGACTCTAGATGCACATGCGCGCATGCATGGCGGGCTAGAGCCTGCCAGCTAAGACGAGGTCGCCGACGGCCATGTCTATCGGCCAGCCACACAGCCTTCACTACTAGGAAAAGGCCTAGCCATAAGATGGGTGCTAGTGGCGCACCAGGAAAGCAATGCGCCACTACTACTTAGCAGTGGCGCACCAGAAAGTGGTGGGCCACTGTTAAAAATGTAGTAGTGGCGCACCTCTTCTGTCGTGCGCCATCACCAAAGGGCAGTGATACGTCTCCGACGTATCGATAATTTCTTATGTTCCATGCCACATTATTGATGATATCTACATGTTTTATACATACTTTATGTCATATTTATGCGTTTTCCGGAACTAACCTATTGACGAGATGCCGAAGGGCCGGCTCCTGTTTTCGCTGTTTTTGGTTCCGGAAATCCTAGTAAGGAAATATTCTCGGAATCGGACGAAATCAAGGCCCAGCATCCTATTTTTCCACGAAGCTTCCAGAACACCCGAGAGTCGCCAGAGGGGGGCCACTGGGCCCCCAGATGACAGGGCGGCGCAGCCTAGGGGTGGCCCGCGCCCCCCTAGTGTGTCACCGCCTCGTCGCCCCTCCGACTCCGCCTCTTCGCCTATATAAAGGTCCCTGACCTAAATCTTCGATACGGAAAAGCCACGGTACGAGAAACCTTCCAGAGCCGCCGCCATCGCGAAGCCAAGATCTGGGGGACAGGAGTATCTGTTCCGGCACACCGCCGGGACGGGGAAGTGCCCCCGGAAGGCTCCTCCATCGACACCACCGCCATCTTCATCAACGCTGCTGCCTCCCATGAGGAGGGAGTAGTTCTCCATCGAGGCTCGGGGCTGTACCGGTAGCTATGTGGTTTATCTCTCTCCTATGTACTTCAATACAATAATCTCATGAGCTGCCTTACATGATTGAGATTCATATGATGATGCTTGTAATCTAGATGTCATTATGCTAGTCAAGTGGGCTTTACTTATGTGATCTCCGGAGACTCCTTGTCCCACGTGTGTAAAGGTGACAAGGTGTGCACCGTGTGGGTCTCTTAGGCTATATTTCACAGAATACTTATTCACTGTTATGAATGGCATAGTGAAGTGCTTATTTATATCTCTTTATGATTGCAATGTGTTTTGTATCACAATTTATCTGCGTGCTACTCTAGTGATGTTATTAAAGTAGTTTATTCCTCCCGCACGGTGTAATGGTGACAAGTGTGTGCATCCGTGTTAGTACTTGGCGTAGGCTATGATTATGATCTCTTGTAGATTATGAAGTTAACTATTGCTATGATGGTATTGATGTGATCTATTCCTCCTACATAGTGTGAAGGTGACAGATGTGCATGCTATGTTAGTACTTGGTTTAGTTGTGTTGATCTCGTCATGCACTCTAAGGTTATTTAAATATGAACATTGAATATTGTAGAGCTTGTTAACTCCGGCATTGAGGGTTCGTGTAATCCTACGCAATTAGTGTTGTTCATCATCCAACAAGAGAGTGTAGAGTATGCATTTATCTATTCTGTTATGTGATCAAAGTTGAGAGTGTCCACTAGTGAAAGTCTAATCCCTAGGCCTTGTTCCTAAATACTGCTATCGCTGCTTGTTTACTCGTTTTATCGCATCTTTACTTCCTGCAATATTACTACCCTCAACCGCACGCCAAGCAAGCACTTTTCTCGGTGCCGTTACTACTGCTCATATTCATTCATACCACTTGTATTTCACTATCTCTTCGCCGAACTAGTGCACCTATTAGGTTTGTTGGGGACACAAGAGACTTCTTGCTTTGTGGTTGCAGGGTTGCATGAGAGGGATATCTTTGACCTCTTCCTCCCTGAGTTCGATAAACCTTGGGTGATCCACTTAAGGGAAACTTGCTGCTGTTCTACAAACCTCTCGCTCTTGGAGGCCCAACACTGTCTACAAGAATAGAAGCACCCGTAGACATCAAGCTATTTTCTGGCGCCGTTGCCGGGGAGGAAAGGTAAAAGGTACTCACACTCCGGATCTCGGCTACTAAGCTATTTTCGCCGTTGTAAGTACTCGAAGCTATTTCCTTTAGATCCTACAATTGCATTTTTTGTTTCTTGTTTACACTAGTTTGGCATAATGGACAACAATGAGCTTCTTATTCTATTTCCTGATTTAAGACATGGATGGTTTGATGCGAAAATTAAAAAACCTATGGAATCTTATTTGCATGCTGGTAGTAATATTAGTATGAACGCTTTGAACACCATTGCTGATAATGATATAGAAAGTTCTAAGCTTGGGGAAGCTGGTTTTCAAGATCTTTTTAGTCCCCCAAGTATTGAGGAGAAAATTTTCTTTGATGATACTTTGCCTCCTATTTATGATGATTATAATGATAGTGGTCTTTTGGTGCCACCTACTATGGAGAGTAAATTTTGTTATGATTATACTATGCTTCCTACACTTGATGAGAATAATAATGATAGCTACTTTGTTGAATTTGCTCCCACTACAACTAATAAAATTGATTATGCCTATGTGGAGAGTAATAATTTTATGCATGAGACTCATGATAAGAATGCTTTATGTGATAGTTATATTGTCGAGTTTGCTCATGATGCTACTGGACATTATTATGAGAGAGGAAAATATGGTTGTAGAAATTTTCATGTTACTAAAACACCTCTCTTTTTGCTGAAAATCTTGAAGTTGCACTTGTTTTATCTTTCTATGCTTGTTGCATTATGCTTCATGAATTTGTTTATTTACAAGACTCCTATGCATAGGAAACATGTTAGGCTTAAATGTGTTTTGAATTTGCTTCTTGATGCTCTCTTTTGCTTCAACTACTATTTCTTGCGAGTGCATCATTAAAACTGCTGAGCCCATCTTAATGGCTATAAAGAAAGAACTTCTTGGGAGATAACCCATGTGTTTATTTTGCTACAGTACCTCTATTTTATATTTGTGTCTTTGAAGTTGTTACTACTGTAGCAACCTCTCCTTATCTTAATTTAGTTGCATTGTTGTGCCAAGTAAAGTCTTTGACAGTAAGGTTCATACTAGATTTGGATTACTGCGCAGAAACAGATTTCTTGCTGTCACGCATCTAGGCCTAATTCTCTGTAGGTAACTCAGAAAATTATCCAATTTACGTGAGTGATACTCAGATATGTACGCAACTTTCATTCAATTTGAGCATTTTCATTTGAGCAAGTCTGGTGCCTCAATAAAATTCGTCTTTACGGACTGTTCTGTTTTGACAGATTCTGCCTTTTATTTCGCATTGCTTCTTTTGCTATGTTGGATGGATTTCTTTGTTTCATTAATGTCCAGTAGCTTTGTGCAATGTCCAGAAGTGTTAAGAACGATTGTGTCACCTCTGAACATGTGAATTTTTTGATTATGCACTAACCCTCTAATGAGTTTGTTTCGAGTTTAGTGTGGAGGAAGTTTTCAAGGGTCAAGAGAGGAGGATGATATACTACGATCAAGGAGAGTGAAAGCTCTAAGCTTGGGGATGCCCCGGTGGTTCATCCCTGCATATTTCAAGAAGACTCAAGCATCTAAGCTTGGGGATACCCAAGGCATCCCCTTCTTCATCGACAAATTATCAGGTTCCTTCTCTTGAAACTATATTTTTATTCGGTCACATCTTATGTACTTTACTTGGAGCGTCTGTGTGCTTTTATTTTTGTTTTGTTATTTTCATTCTCTGAATAAATACATGCTTGTGTGGGAGAGAGACACGCTCCGCTGGTTCGTATGAACACATGTGTTCTTAGCTCATAATATTCATGGCGAAGGTTGAAACTGCTTCGTTAATTGTTATATGGTTGGAAACGGGAAATGCTACATGTAGTAATTGATAAAATGTCTTGGATAATTTGATACTTGGCAATTGTTGTGCTCATGTTTAAGCTCTTGCATCATATACTTTGCACCTATTAATGAAGAAATACATAGAGCTTGCTAAAATTTGGTTTGCATATTTGGTCTCTCTAAAGTCTAGATAATTTCTAGTATTGAGTTTTGAACAACAAGGAAGACGGTGTAGAGTCTTATAATGTTTACAATATGTCTTTTATGTGAGTTTTGCTGCACCGGTTCATCCTTGTGTTTGTTTCAAATAACCTTGCTAGCCTAAACCTTGTATCGAGAGGGAATACTTCTCATGCATCCAAAATCCTTGAGCCAACCACTATGCCATTTGTGTCCACCATACCTACCTACTACATGGTATTTCTCCGCCATTCCAAAGTAAATTGCTTGAGTGCTACCTTTAAATAATTCAAAATTTATCACCTCTGATTTGTGTCAATGTTTTATAGCTCATGAGGAAGTATGTGGTGTTTTATCTTTCTATCTTGTCATTTACTTCTGACAGACTTTCACAATGGACTAGTGGCTTCATCCGCTTATCCAATAATTTTGCAAAAAGAGCTGGCAATGGGGTTCCCAGCCCCGATTAATTAACTTGCATTAATAATTCTCTTCACATGTTTTGCTTGATTCATCAGTAAGCAACTTAATTTTGCAAATAGACACTCCTCCATGGTATGTGAATGTTGGAAGGCACCCGAGGATTTGGTTAGCCATGGCTTGTGTAAGCAAAAGGTTGGGAGGAGTGTCATCCATAAATAAAGAAAAACTAAACTAAAGTACATGTGTAAACAAAAGAGAAAGAGGGATGATCTACCTTGCTGGTAGAGATAACGTCCTTCATGGGAGCCGCTCTTGAAAGTCTGGTTGATAAGGTAGTTAGAGTGCCCACTACCATTCGTTGACAACAACAAACACCTCTCAAAATTTTACTTTTATGCTCTCTTTATGTTTTCAAAACCAAAGCTCTAGCACAAATATAGCAATCAATGCTTTCCTCTGCGAAGGGCCATTCTTTTACCTTTTATGTTGAGTCAGTTCACCTATCTCTCTCCACCTCAAGAAGCAAATACTTGTGTGAACTGTGCATTGATTCTTACATACTTGCTTATTGCACTTGCTATATTGCTTTGCATTGAAAACTATCCATGAGATATACATGTTACAAGTTGAAAGCAACCGCTGAAATTTAATCTTCCATTGTGTTGCTTCAATATCTTTACTATGAATTTATTGCTTTATGAGTTAACTCTTATGCAAGACTTATTGATGCTTGTCTTGAAAGTACTATTCATGAAAAGTCTTTGCTTTATGATTCATTTGTTTACTCATGTCATTACCATTGTTTTGATCGCTGCATTCATTACATATGTTTACAATAGTATGATCAAGGTTATGATGGCATGTCACTCCAGAAATTATCTGTGTTATCGTTTACCTGCTCGGGACGAGCAGGAACTAAGCTTGGGGATGCTGATACGTCTCCGACGTATCGATAATTTCTTATGTTCCATGCCACATTATTGATGATATCTACATGTTTTATACATACTTTATGTCATATTTATGCGTTTTCCGGAACTAACCTATTGACGAGATGCCGAAGGGCCAGTTCCTGTTTTCTGCTGTTTTTGGTTCCAGAAATCCTAGTAAGGAAATATTCTCGGAATCGGATGAAATCAAGGCCTAGCATCCTATTTTTCCACGAAGCTTCCAGAACACCCGAGAGTCGCCAGAGGGGGGCCACTGGGCCCCCAGATGACAGGGCGGCGCGGCCTAGGGGTGGCCCGCGCCCCCCTAGTGTGTCACCGCCTCATCGCCCCTCCGACTCCGCCTCTTCGCCTATATAAAGGTCCCTGACCTAAATCTTCGATACGGAAAAGCCACGGTACGAGAAACCTTCCAGAGCCGCCGCCATCGCGAAGCCAAGATCCGGGGACAGGAGTCTCCGTTCCGGCACACCGCCGGGACGGGGAAGTGCCCCCGGAAGGCTCCTCCATCGACACCACCGCCATCTTCATCAAAGCTGCTGCCTCCCATGAGGAGGGAGTAGTTCTCCATCGAGGCTCGGGGCTGTACCGGTAGCTATGTGGTTCATCTCTCTCCTATGTACTTCAATACAATAATCTCATGAGCTGCCTTACATGATTGAGATTCATATGATGATGCTTGTAATCTAGATGTCATTATGCTAGTCAAGTGGGCTTTACTTATGTGATCTCCGGAGACTCCTTGTCCCACGTGTGTAAAGGTGACAGTGTGTGCACCGTGTGGGTCTCTTAGGCTATATTTCACAGAATACTTATTCACTGTTATGAATGGCATAGTGAAGTGCTTATTTATATCTCTTTATGATTGCAATGTGTTTTGTATCACAATTTATCTGCGTGCTACTCTAGTGATGTTATTAAAGTAGTTTATTCCTCCTGCACGGTGTAATGGTGACAGTGTGTGCATCCGTGTTAGTACTTGGCGTAGGCTGTGATTATGATCTCTTGTAGATTATGAAGTTAACTATTGCTATGATGGTATTGATGTGATCTATTCCTCCTACATAGTGTGAAGGTGACAGTGTGCATGCTATGTTAGTACTTGGTTTAGTTGTGTTGATCTGTCATGCACTCTAAGGTTATTTAAATATGAACATTGAATATTGTGGAGCTTGTTAACTCCGGCATTGAGGGTTCGTGTAATCCTACGCAATTAGTGGTGTTCATCATCCAACAAGAGAGTGTAGAGTATGCATTTATCTATTCTCATTATGTGATCAAAGTTGAGAGTGTCCACTAGTGAAAGTCTAATCCCTAGGCCTTGTTCCTAAATATCGCTATCGCTGCTTGTTTACTCGTTTTACTCGCATCTTTACTTCCCGCAATATTACTACCCTCAACCGCACGCCCGGCAAGCACTTTTCCGGTGCCGTTACTACTGCTCATATTCATTCATACCACTTGTATTTCACTATCTCTTCGCCGAACTAGTGCACCTATTAGGTGTGTTGGGGACACAAGAGACTTCTTGCTTTGTGGTTGCGGGGTTGCATGAGAGGGATATCTTTGACCTCTTCCTCCCTGAGTTCGATAAACCTTGGGTGATCCACTTAAGGGAAACTTGCTGCTGTTCTACAAACCTCTGCTCTTGGAGGCCCAACACTGTCTACAAGAATAGAAGCACCCGTAGACATCAGGCAGCCTGAGCCCAGGTTGCTTACCCAACCTATTAGTGGCGCACTGCCTTGAGGTGCGCCACTGCTGTCTTGACTGCCTATGGCGCACTGCATCGTGGTGCGCCACTGCTAGGAGGTGGCCAGGGCCACTTTATAGATGGAAGCCTTAACAATGGCGCACTATTGTGGTGCGCCACTACTAGCTATGGCGTAGCACTCTGTAGGTGCGCCGCTACTAAGTTGGGTAGGAATTGACTGTGGTGGTACCAGGTCAGCAGTGGCGCACCATTTAGCAGTGTGCCATTGCTATGTTTGCCTAGCAGTGGCGCACTGCTAGGTGGTGCGCCATTGCTAACCTGGGACCATTTCCTGCTTTTTCCCCTCCACCCACATGTGCCACCCACTTTCCCCAAACACTCTTCCACCACCACCTCCCACCAAATCTGGATCTGGTCGTGTTGCCCATCCTCCCCACCTCATTTTCACCTCTTCATTCACCAAAATTAAGTTGGTAAACTTAATTTTCTTCATTGGTAAGTAATGGTGAAGCTTTCTTAGCTCAATACCCTACTCAATCTCAACTTTTTACCTCATCCAACACTCTAGGTCTCGTCGTATCAGTAACTTTGTTGGTTTTATGCTTTGTGTGTGACCGGTTCCGATCGTCTTGCACACGTGTGTGTGTGTGCATATATGTTATGCGAAGCTCCACATGTGTTGTGCATGCGCGAAAAGCGTCACGTGCATGTGTGTTGTATGCGAAGCCTCCACATGTGTTGTATATGCGAAGCCTCCACACATGTGTTGCATGTTTTTGTTTGCAGGGATTTGAAATGCGATGGAGTTGCCAATATTTTGCCGAAACGTTGATTCATTTCCGTTTCGGCGAATAATGGGCATACTACGCATATACATATGTCCTATTTTTAGGGAAGGTCATGCCAAAATTTTCTTTTGGTATGCTAAGATATCCATTTTCTCTATACCCGCAGGCGACCATGGTCCGCATGATGAGCGAAGGCGTTGTGGCTAGGTTTTTGAAAGCCGCGACGGCCGAGATGATTAGAAATAATCAAAAGGAGATAAGATGTCCGTGTCGAAGATGCAAGCTGACGAGCCTTATGGACCCTAAAGCCGATATGGTGCGGGACCACCTTCGCATGTGTGGTTTCATGGATGGCTATCGGTGGGAAGGCGACGAAGATGATTATGAATTTGTCCATGGTATTTCAACAAGAAATAAGGAAGGAGGTGATCAGGATGTAGAAGATCCCGGACATGATCAGGATGTAGAAGATCCCGGAGATGATCATGATCACAATGTAGGAGATCCTGGACCTGATGATGAGGAAGATCAAGATGGAGGTCATCATGACGATCATGAAGATGAAGACGATGGACCATCGTCAATGGACTGGGTGCAGGACCCTTATCTTCAAGAGCTGCTTCTCAAGCAGATGAGTAACGCAAGAGCTGCCGCCCGAGAGAAAGCCAAGATGGATCAATTGGAGGTAGACGCGGTTACTCCATTGTATGAAGGATGCAGGCCGGAGGATACCCGCCTGAAAGTAACGCTCATGGCTCTGGAGATGAAGGTAAAGCACAAAATGACCGACACATCCTTCAACGACAACATGTCATTCTGGCACGAACATCTGCCCAAAGGTAACACGTGTCCGACTAGTATCGAGGAGGCCAAGAAAATCGTGTGTCCTCTGGATTTACCGCACGTGAAATACCATGTGTGCTTGAACGATTGCATAATTTATCGGGACGAGCACGTGGAGTGTACCATATGTCCGGAGTGCTGCGTCAGTCGGTACAAGAAGGGGAAGAAAGATCCTCGGAAGGTGGTGTGGTACTTTCCGATCACTCCTCGTCTGCAGCGGTATTCGCGGATCCTAAGCAAGCAAAGCTATTGCGCTGGCACGCGGAGATGAGGAAGGGAGAAGATGACGCAGATGATCCGAAGAAAAAGAAAAAGGACAGGTTGTTGGGACACCCTTCGGATGCTAGCCAGTGGAATGCGTTGAACCTCGAGTACCTAGATTTTGGGGACGATCCTAGGAACATAAGGCTGGGCGCGAGCACCGATGGAGTCAATCTGTTTGGTAGCCAGAGCAGCACGCATAGCACCTGGCCCGTGTTTGTGTGGATGTACAACCTCCCCCTGGTTGTGCATGAAGAGGAAGTACATTCAAATGAGTATGCTAATTGAAGGGACGAAACAACCAGGGAACGACATCAATCTGTATATGGGGCTTCTGAAAGAGGAGCTAGCCACGCTATGGGACGCGCCTGCCAATACGTGGGACGCTACCGCGGAAGAATATTTCCCTATGAGAGCCGCGCTGCTCACGAAGGTTCACGACTTTCTCGGTTACGGATATGTCGCGGGGCAGGTGGTCCACGGATTCAATGCATGCGTCAGGTGGATGGACGACACAACGTACCGCCAGCTAGATAGAGATCCCGGGTCCTCGAAAACGGTGTTCATGGGACATCGAAGGTGGCTTCGCGAGGACGACCCATGGAGGAAACGCAAGGATCTGTTCGAGGTCAAGACGAACCCCGAAGACAGCCACGTACGAGAAGCGGGGAGCAAATAGATGAGCTATTGAAAAATTGGAAAGAGTGCCCACCGCCGGGAAAGAAGCGAAAGGCGCCGGAGCCGCTGCTTAAGGTATGGAAGACGAGGTCTGTTTTCTGGGACTTGCCGTACTGGAAGATCCTCCGTGTGCCTCACAGCCTTGATGTCATGCACATCATGAAGAACGTGTGCGAGAGTCTGCTTGGTACCCTCCTCAACATGCCAGAGAAGACCAAAGATGGGCCGAAAGCAAGGTACAAGCAAGGTACGACTTGCTATCAATTGGGATCAGGGAGGAGCTTCACGCGGGACGCCCTAATGATGATGATGATGATGATGACGATGATGAGGTGGAGGACACGCGAAGTCGTCGCAAGGCCAAAACGGCCAAGAAGACCGAATATTACTGCCCCCGCGTGCTTCACTCTAAGTCAGAAGGAGATCGAGCAGTTTTTCGACTGTCTCCTAGGAGTAAAACTTCCTTACGGTTACGCGGGGAAGATAAGAAGGTACCTAGACAAAGCGAAGCAGAGGTTCAGCGGGATGAAGTCTCACGACTGTCACATGCTGATGACGCAGATACTTCTGGTTGCAATCCGTAGGATCATGGACGCGCACGTCCGTGAAATGCTTTTTGGCCTATGCAACTTTTTCGACGTCATCTCTCGGAAGTCTGTTGGCGTGAGGAAACTTAGAAGGCTACAGGAAGAGATCGTGGTGATACTGTGCGAGCTTGAGATGTACTTCCCGCCCGAATTTTTCGACGTTATGGTCCATCTGCTGGTACATATCGTGGAGGATCATCCAACTGGGGCCGACGTTCCTGCACAGCATGATGCCGTTCGAAAGGATGAATGGTGTCATCAAAGGTTACGTTCGTAACAGGGCACGTCCAGATGGAAGCATAGCTAAGGGCTTTCTGACCGAAGAGTGCATCTCCTTCTGCACGTGTTATCTAGAAATCGAGAATCCCGTCGGTCTGCCCGTAAACAGGCACCTCGGGAAGCTCGCTGGATGGGGTCACCGCGAGGGTAGCCGCGAAATGCATGTCGACTTCAAGGGTCGAATCGCCGATTTTGAAAGAGCAAACCTAGTCGCGCTACAACACATAGACGTGGTCGATCCTTGGGTGGTAGAGCACAAAACCTTCATCGCCACGACGTACAATGATCAGGGCCTACAGAGGACGGACGGAGATATAATCAAAGAGCACAACTCAACCTTCACGCGGTGGTTCAAGGACAAGATGCTGACGTACCCTATAGACGAGGATTCTTCTACGGAAGAAAAACTCATATTCGCCTTGTCACAGGGCGCCGAACACAACCTAATGACATTTCAGGCGTACGATATCAACGGCTACACATTTTACACCGAGGAAAAGGACATGAAGAGCGATTATCAGAACTCCGGGGTAACGATGGAATCCTACACTGGTGACATCAAGCAGAGATACTACGGAAAGATCGAGGAGATCTGGGAGCTGAGCTACGCCGGAGAGAATGTGTCGATGTTCCATGTCAGGTGGGCCAAGAACATTGTAAAATAATACCGACATTTCACCACCATGGTTATACCCGAAGCCAAATCCAAGACAGCGGGTGCAAAGGTCACCGCGAAATATGGGCCATGGGTACTAGCTTCCCAAGTGGACCAATGCTTCTTCATTACCGACCCGCAAAAGCCCAGCCGTGTTGTCGTGAGGAGAGGCAAAAGGAGCATCATCGGAATGGATGGAGCCACCAACAAGCTAGACTTCGACCAGTACGGCGATCCGAAGATGGAAGATGACGACGACGATGATGAAGAACCATACACAACAAGAAGAAGCGGGACCACCCTACCTAAAGGCCGTCCATTCAAGAGAAGAAGTCTAGGAGTTCCAGGGCTAAATTATTCAACCGCGAGAAAGAAGGGCAAGAAGATTGTGAAAAGATAATTATGTATCATTTTCTTGTATGAATAATGGATGTCATATTGTTAATCTACACATTGTACCGATCAAAATAGACATATAATTTATATTTTTGGATATTTTCTAGATTCTATAGTATTTTAAATATTCCACATAATTATAATTATTTATGCCTTTTATTTTGGTGTATTATGCTATTTATTATAGTGTTAAATCAATTTTAAAAAGGGATTTCTATTTTCGTGCCCCTGCTTCGTTAGTCGTACTCAGTTTTCCCCAGCTCGTTAGTTTTTCCTCAGCTTTCCCCTCCCTCTAGTTTGAAACCCCTCGAAGACGCGGGTTGCCGTCAGGTCAGAGGCCTTACCGTTACCGTTAATCTGACGGGTGGGGCTGCACAGAGGTGGGGCTGCATAGAGGGCAGTTCCTCTCTGATCGTCTCGTGCTGACGGGTAGCCATCCATCTACCGCTGACGCGTGGGCCGTTTTATTTCCTAATTGTATACGCGGTGCTGCCAATGACAAATGGGGCCGCTCTTAGCCATCCATCTACCGCTGACGCGTGGGCCGTTTTATTTCCTCGATTGTATACGCGGTGCTGCCAATGACAAATGGGGCCGCTCTATGGGGCTGCCGCAGCCAATGACCAAGTGGGTCGTCTATTTATTTATAGAAAATTATATTGCCGCTTTCGTGGGGCCTCCGCAGCCAATGACCGCTGTGGCAGTGTGACTATTTTCGCAGCTTAATCTAAAGTGACTCTTATGCTAAACATTGTGCATCCCGACGTTGACCTAGCAGAGTGGCGGCGAGCATAGCCGTTCCGACCATGCCGATATCGGCATCGGCATCGGCATCGTTTGGAGGATGTGGTGCTCGAATAATAGTGGAAATGCGACATTATCTTTTACATGTGCATAATATATAGAAAATAGTTAGATCTCTAAATCGATGCATATGAAGCTACATATATATTCTTGGTCATAATCCCCTTATCTAAAGGGGATGGATGCATGGCTTCACGTCGTCGTCGCTTTCATCGTCAGTATCTTCGTCGTCCGAGTAGTAGTACTTCCTGCACATTGTTCCGTCGAAAACTTTCACTGTGAGCACATCATCGCCTTCATATTTGAAGTGTACGAAGCAGCCGAAATCCACACCGTGCGCGATGGCGAATTTCTCCCAGCCCTTGTCTAGGTACATCCGGCCTTGATCGTCAAATAGGACCTCCACGGTCCAGAGACGAGGACCACAGTCAGCTGCTCGCAGATACACCTTAGCTGGCTCCTGGCCGTCAAGATAGTCCGCAAACTTTTTTGGGAGAGCCTGCAAAGAGATCGAGCGCCGATCGTTTGAAATTAAAGGTTTTTTAGAACATTCCCATAATTAATCACATGCATCATATATGTGGGAACGCGTACGTACCTTCTTGACCAAAGGGTCTTCATAGACGACGATGAAGAACTCCTCTATGATCAATGGCAGTGTTGACGGTGGTGGTGGCAATGGTGATGATCCACTTCCCCTTCCCCTTCCCCTTCCCCTTCCGGTCCGCGTCCGAGACGTGGAAGCCATGGCAATGGATCAAGTGTATGTGAACGAAGAAGAGAGAGGCAGAACCTATTGACACAAGGGATGGCCGTGTGGGTGTTTATAAGGGAGAGATGACCGTTGTAGGGGTTTACACAATAAAATAAGGAGGAGGTGAACGTTGGTGGGGGTTTACACAATAAATTAAGGATGAGATGACCGTTGTGGGGGTTTACACAATAAACTAAGGAGGAGACGACCGTTGTGGGGGTATATATCTCCACAAAATTAAAAAGTAATGCGGACTATCTTGATGGAAATGGAACTTCGTGATATAGTTTATCATTTTACCGTGAAAAATAATGCCTAAAAGAAATGGTAATTTGTGATAGTTTATCATTTACCGTAATGGCTACAACAAATCGTTGATGGTTTATCATTTTTTGCGTGAAAAGTAATGGCTACAAGAAATGGGTGATGGTGTATCATTTTTTGCGTGACAAGTAATGTCTACAACAAAATCGGTGATGGTTTATCGTTTTTTGCGTGAAAAGTAATGGCTACAAGAAATGTGTGATGGTGTATCATTTTTTGCGTGAAAAGTAATGTCTACAACGAAATCGGTGATGGTTTATCGTTTTTTGCGTGAAAAGTAATGGCTACAAGAAATGGGTGATGGTGTATCATTTTGCGTGAAAAGTAATGGCTACAACAAAATCGATGATGGTTTATCGTTTTTGCGTGAAAAGTAATGGTACAAGAAATGGGTGATGGTTTATCGTTTTTGCGTGAAAAGTAATGGCTACAACAAATCGGTGATGGTGTATCATTTTTTGCGTGAAAAGTAATGGCTACAACAAATCGGTGATGGTTTATCATTTTTTGCGTGAAACGTAATGCCTAAAAAGAGTTTATAATTTAGCTCGTGAAAAATAATGCAGAAAACCAAACTTTGCGTGAAGCTAACCGACGACGAGAGAGAGAGGGTGGTGGCCCCGACCGAGAGAGACATAGGGGTTATCCCGCCCGTTAGATCATACGATCAACGGTCGGCGGGCACGATCCGCGTGACATGGGCTAGACCAATCGGGGCAATGTTGGGCGTCTCGTGAGAGTTTGTGAAGGGAGAGGGCAAAGCCGAGTAGTATCAAGAAACCAAGGGCAAGTGAGTAGTAAACAGACTAAGGGATTCAAATATGAGATTTAAAAAATGGAAAATGCGTGTTTTGTACAATGAAACCCATCTTGGCCTACCTCAAACTATTTGCAATACAAATCTACATGAGTGTGAAAATTATGGCCTCATTCGGACAAAGTATGTTTTGGGGAAAGCTGTTTTGGGTAGGGCTTATTATGGAAAACCATGCACCTTCATAGCTACTAGGTGATTTGAGAAGTGGCAATTTGTGGTGAAACTTGATTTATCTATGATTTATCTATGATTTGAGAAGTGGCAATTTGTGGTAAAGACTCAATGAGTAAGTGCCACTCTTTTTCGGAATTTTTTGCACATTAAATAACTCATTTAACTAGTTAATCCCATTTGTTGACTCTCCGTTGACCAGCCACTTGAGGGTAAAACTGAGTATATTGCACTAGCCAGTATTAGCACTCAAGGGGAAAACTGAGCACACAAAAAATGCTAGTATATGACTCGAGGGTATACCCGAGTATATCTAAATTTCCGAGGATTAGACCCGAGGACGCGTGTTGCGATGCGAAGTGGAAGACGTGCCATTGTTGACGCGTGTCGCGGTGCGTACGTGCAAATAGTGGACGCGGGTCGAATTTAGGACGCGTAAGCCCCTCCCTCCCTCCCTCTCGCACACGGTCGTCTCATTCTCGCTCACGCACGAAACCACCCCTCTCACGTCCCATCAACTTCTCCAAATCGAAAAAACCCCAACCGCCGTACGCACGCTACCCTGCCGGCGATGGAGAAGAAGAATGCGCCGGCGGTCGTCGCCTCCGAGCCCGTCGCCTCCGCGCCAGTCGCCTCCACGCCCGTCGCCTCCGAGCCCGTCGCCTCCGCGCCCGTCGCCTCCGAGCCCGTCGCCGCCGAGCCCGTCGCCGCCGAGCCCGTCGCCGCCGAGGGCGGCGCATCCAAGCGCGGCGCCTCCATGAACTCGGGCCTCTCTCTCGGCTGATGGACCACTTCACAAGATCGGCGAAAGCTTATCGGCGAACGAGGAGTACGCCGACACCTACTCGCTATGAGGCAAGTCCGTAGAAATTGGCGCTCGGGTTTGCCTCGAGCCCGACGTGCACCCGGATGAATGGATCATGCTAGACCACGCCCTTCCACGCGTCGCTGAGTTCACCTTCCTCCAACTCGGCACATCACGCTACGTCACCATAGATCTATCGGAAGTTCATACAAGGTTCAAATTCCTCCATATCTACCTTTTTATTTTCAATCTTAAACATCTTATTTCTGAATGTTATCTTCATCAATATATTTTAGATACTACTTCGTCGGCTTTTGCCATGGCGTCATCGTGCTTGCCCAGAAGAACCCGCCGCACAAGATACGGCTGCTGAACCCACTCACAAAGAAATCGAACACTATGTTTGAGGCGCAGATGCCATCTGTTTTTCTGAAATCGATCGCTGTTATCAAATCCCCGACTATGGTCTTCGTTGCCGCACATTACCCGCCGGAAATTGGTTGGGTCGATGAGAGAACTCCAACTAAGGATATAAATGAAGATGGGGATTGGGGAGAAGGAAGATTTTCGATCAAGAACCATTGTTTGCGTTGCATTACCCCGTTCAATGGTGAACTGTATGCGATAGCTGCGGACAATTTTGAGATCGGAAGAATAGTGTGCACCAATGTACGGTTGCAGCAGCGCGCGAGCACTCGTCAAGATGGAGACACTAATTTCATTTCCAGAACTTGGACGTCGAAGTTCTACCTTGTGAAGTCGGATGGTGATCTGCTGCTTGTGTTGTTGGTCGGCGAGGCTTTGGCGGGCAAACCATTGGTGTACCGTGTGGACACTCGAGCCGCTCTCTCCATCCGGTCGGTAACATTGGCGGTAATGCCTTCTTCGTGAATTATATCCGGTGTATCTCCGTCGACACCGGAGTGTACCCGACACTTCAACCTGGCAGCATCTACTACACGGATTTGGGTTATATCGGAGAGTACTCTCATAATACAAATGTACGGGATGAGTGGCCACTACGTGTGGATAGAATAGGACTCTACGGTTTGAGAAATGAACACAGAGCCATACCGTTTGGAGGATGTATTGGCCTCACACTGCGGACGGAAGGAGTTCAATGAATATTTCCTTGGGGAAATGCACAAATGGAGGAGGAAGAAATATATGGGGAGGAATGAAGAACAAATTCATTCATCCTGGGGTCCCTATCCTAATCTTCTTGTTGTCCATACATTGCGTGCGTCTTGTATATTTTTCAGTTTAGTTTGTCATTAGCATTAACAACGTTATTGGCTGCTTTTGGTTCGTTGTATGCAGTTTATGTATTATACTTAGTTTTCCGATTATGCTTGTTGTGAATTTATCATATACTAGCTTCTAGATTTGCTGCCATATTGGGCAAAAAACGAGGGCCAAAAGGCATAAATAACCCCGGAGATTTGCTACTAGATTTGCTGCCATATTGAAGAAAGACAGAAATAGAAGCTTCCCTAGATTTGATACTAATTTAGTGAAAAATACGAGAGAGAGAAAGAGGGGAAAAGGTGCTCTTAAAAATGCCAATTTGGGCCGAGAGAGACAAAACCCAGCTCCTTCTCACGTGCAACCAAACGCTTCTCGTCTCGTCCCACGCGGTCCCTTTCTACCAGCCCCACGCGACGCGGCCCCACGCGGCCCCACGGACGACGTGGCGCAACACGTCGGCACGTAACGTCCAAATAGACGGATTCCTTCCGTCTGAGCTCCTTCTGCGGGTTTCAGACATAGGCTTGGGGAAAACTGAGGAAAAACAAAGGGGCTGGGGAAAACTGAGTACAACTAACGAAGCGGGGGCACGAAAATAGAAATCCCTTTTAAAAAAGGGAAAAAAATTGGGGCCGCCAGGGTTCGATCCTGGCCGGCCAGGGTAAGCTAAATAGGGGGAGCTAGCCATTACGGTACAGTGCGGTTCTTATCAACTGTAGGTGCCGCACGCATTTTGACCTAAACCGTAAAGAGGCAGTGGCGCACCCCTAGAGGTGCGCCATCGCTAAGCCTCATAGTGGCGCACCCCTAGAGGTGCGCTATTGCTAAGGGGAGTCGGGGACTTAGCAGAAAATCCCCTTCTTCCCGTCCCGACCAGATCCCACGCACCACTGTCTCCTCTCCCTTCGACGACGCCCTTTGCCTCCTCTCCGATGCAACCTCCCCATCGACACGAGCGACCCCGGCGATGCCCTCACCACCCCGGCGACGCCCTCCTCTCCTCGCCACCCCGGCGACGCCCTCCTCTGCATCGTCACCGATGCCCCGTCGATCTTGATCTCCGGCGGCCAGATCCCCTCGATTCCCCTCCTCCCACCGGCGGGCGCCTCTCCCCATTCACCACTCCCTCTCCGCTGGTGCCTCTCTCTGTAGCCGCCGGACTCGCCGTACTCGCTGCGCCCTCCTCTACATCGTCACCGACGCCCTCTTCTCAGGAGCAGGAGCAGGAGAAGCACGTCGCGCCGCCCTCCAAGGTAGCCCCCGATGCCCCTCCTCCTCATCCTCATGCTTGGTGTTAGGTGCCGCTGCTTGCTAGGTGCTTGCTGCCGCTGCTTGCTGCTGCTAGGTGTTGATGCTTGCTAGGTGCTTGCTGCCGCTGCTTGCTGCTGTTAGGGTTAGACGAACGTTGGATTTTTAATATTGATGTTGCTCATGACGGATTTTTAATATTGCTGCTTGCTGCTGCTCATGATGGATTTTTATTATTGCTGTGCATAGCTAGGTACCATCATTCATCAAAGCATCCAAATGTTGGGTGTCTTCAGAGATGAATGTTAACTCTGTATGCTCTGTATGCTAGCTTCGGAGATGAAAGCTTGATGTTCTTGCTGCATATGTGTATCATTTAGTTCATTGAGCCCATCCTCTATTTTGATGTTAGCTACAGCATTATTGAAAATCAACTTTTGAGTATATATAGCTACAACATTGGAATGTTAGCTACAACATTGGAATGTTAGATACATCATTATTGAAAATCAACTTCTGAGTATAGTTTCTCTGTTAATTAGCTACTAGCTAATGTTCTCTAAAAATTTGGAAATGAAAATTTCGAAATGTTCTCCGTTGACTGTAGGTTTAGTGGTTTGAAAATTTGGAAATGTTCTCTGTTGAAATGGAAATTTGGAAATGTTCTCTCTTGACAATATGTTTAGTGGTTTGAAAACTTGGCTAATCAAAGAACTTCATGGTAAATATGTAGTTGGTTTTGTGTCTGTATTTGGCTGCTATAGTATATATCTTGCAAGGTTTTGTTTTGGAATGAACACCGTAAACTGCAGCATGAGGATTTCATCTGTATTCTAGGTACCTTCCAAGATTAAGTGGTGGAGGTGCTGCTGCTAGCATATTAGTGCTAGGTGTTGCTGCTACCATGCATATTAGTGCTAGGTGCTGCTGCTAGCATGCATATTAATGATAGGTGCTGCTGCTAGCATGCATATTGGTGATAGGTGCAGTTCTTTAATTTCTGCCATCATAGTAGCAACTGTAGCTCTTTTATTTTCAGAGTTCAAAGCTTACTGACTTTTTATGTTAAACATTTGCAAGGCTGAGACTTGAACACCTAACCGCTACGCGCGCCTTGGAGCAGGAGCAGGAGAAGCACGCCGCATGCCGCCATCGCCGTCGCTGCAGGTGAGGCCCCTCTCCCCTCCCTCCCTCTCTGACCTAACTGGTGCACATACATATAGTAGATGTACATGTAGAGCTCCAGCTTGATGTTTTTTTGCAAGCTTGATGTGATGTTTAGTAGTTCCTGCTGTTAATGAGAATGCCATTAATTCACCATCAGGTTAACTCTGGCAGCAGCTTGGAGCAGCAGCTGGAGAAGCACGCCGCGCCGCCCTCGACCGCTGACGCCGCCGCAGAGGACCGCCGCCGCACTTGCAGACAGGTAGCCCCCGATGCCCCTCCTCCTCCTCTAGTGTTGTTGCTTGCTCGGTGCTACCTAGGCTGCCGCTAGGCTGCTGCTAGGCTCAATGGCAGATGAACATTTGCAACATTTGCAAGGTTGCTAGGCTGCTGTAGCTCTTTAGAGTTCAAAGCTTACTGACTTTTTATTTTGAACATTTGCAAGGCTGAGACTTGGAGCAAGAGCAGGAGAAGCACGTCGTGCCGCCCTCGACTGCTAAGGTTGAAACTTTGAGTTGTTATGTTCATGCAAATTAATTTATACTAGCATCGGTGCTTAAGCATTGCTGCATATGAATTTCTGTGTATATCTGGTTTGGTGCTTGTTGGCTGATGTGCACTGATGTGCTGCTTGCTGGTGTGCTGCTGGCTTGGTGCTTGTTGGCTGATGCTGCTAGCTTGCTGGTGTGCTGATGCTGCTGATGCTGATGCTGCTAGCTTGCTGCTGCTGAGATGTGCTTCTAGCTGTTGTCGAGCACCTATGGTGTCATTTTCTTGTGCAGGGATCAAATGAGTTGCCCATTATCGCCGAAATGTTGATTCATTTCCGTTTCGGCGAAAATGGGGCACTCCTATGTCCATATATTAGCATAGGTCATGCCCAATTTTTCCGTGAAATTTTGCGCTAACTTTATGCATTTTTTCCTACTTAGTTCGAACATGGCCAACAACGAAGAGGCCGGCGGCAGCGGCAGCAAGCCATTCTGTATGCTTACCGATGAAATGGAGGTGATGGAGTCACAACCTCGCCGCGACGACGGCGAGGATGATGGCACCGATCCAGAGTACCGAGCGGATGATGCCGCCGAGGATGACACCACTGATGGTGCCGCCGAGGATGACAACACGGATGGCGGCGAACACATGGGCGGCGGCGAACACGTGGACGCCGGAGAACCGAAGAAGCAATGGAGGGAGCGTCGCCCGAATGTGCTCAGCACCGTGAAGCAGGCATTCACCAAAGTGGACGCCAGTGGGCATCCAACGGCGCCCCTGAATTAGTCAAAGGGTACGCAACCCAACTCGGGTGCATCCTCCGGAGCACGGTCTCGATAAACACCAAGAACCTCAGGCATCCTGACCGAGCGAATTTGCGCTCCCTCCTCTTCACGAAGCTGCACGAACGACACGAGTTCCCGGTGGACTGCTCAGAAAAACGTCTCATGCGGAACAAAGTGCACAATGCCGCCCTCATGAAGATGAGAACCGCCCTCGCTAGTTGGAGGAACCGAGTGAAGAAAATGATTAATAATGGTGAGAGTTACAAGAAGATCAAGGAGTCAAATCGTTCGATCACCGAGAAAGACTACGCTGATTTCAAGATCAAGTGCGAGAGCAAGTCAACGTCGGATTCTAGTCAGTGGGGGAAGGACATGCGAAAACTGAACTTAGGCACCCACAAACTTGGTCCTGGCGGTTTTAGGGTGGCGCAACCGAAATGGGACGCCGCGGATGAGGAGCGTGTCAAGAACGGCCTCAAGCCCCTCTTCTCGCAATACAAAAATAAGCAAACCAGGAACTTTCTCCCGGCCCGGTACCGTATTGACCCGAAAACAAAGAAGCTCACCACCACTCCGGAGGTGAAGCAGTTTGAGGCTCTTCTGGTAAGGAATGCACCCGCTTAATTAGCTCCTTTATGGTTGCATTCTAATTGATGAATCCAAATTTCTAAATGGTTCATGCATGTTCCTCCCGTAGGCTAAGGAGGTTGCTGCGGAAAGTGAAAAGGAAGCTAGTAGCGGCGCGGGGTCCACGAGCTCCTCGCAAGTGTGCCCCTTGGGACAACCCTTTAAATAGGGCGTTGAATGCCCACAAGAAGAGGGATCCATTGAGTAAGCCGGCGTCGGCTGGTCGTGTGGTCGGCGAAGGATGCTCTATGAAATGGTCGAATTACTATAAGTCGGGGGAAAAGGAGAAAAAGGCCACCATCGATGAGAAGGAGGTCTCACATCTCAAGGCACAAGTTGCGCAGATCCCGACATTGGTCGAGGAGCAAGTGCGGCAACAAGTGCAACATATCGTGGAGACCCAATAGAGGACGCAACGACAGCAAGTGGAGGACCAAGTGGGCACGACGCTTAGCTCCATCATCCCTACCTTGGTTGCCGGTCTGGACGTGTGGTATAGGGGAGGAAAAAAGGGGCCTCCCCCGGTTCCCAGTTTCACGGGCAGCAACTCGCACAACGTGGAGCCATCGGTGAGTCCGAAGGCGGCAACGATGGTGTCTCCGGCGGCGCCAACATTGGTGGCTCCGGCGGCGCCAACGTTGGTGGCTCCCGCGGCACCAACCTTGGTGTCTCCCGCGGTGCCAACCTTGGTGTCTCCCGCGGCGCCATTACTTCAGCTCAATGCACCCGTCGCTGCGGATAATACGCCGCCCGGCACCGCGCCAACAAGCGGCCACTCCATAAGTTGCACGCCCGCCGCCAGCGGTGCCTCGACCTTAGCCGAGCTGGACGCCATCACGGTAACCAACCTTCGGCCGATGACTTCCATATCATTGCCTTTGACTAGCTAGCCATCCCTAACGCCCTACATGTTTTCCGCAGGGCGCCGCCGCCGACGTCCCATGCACTCTCCTGCATTTTGTGAACGGCGAGTTGATCGATGTTGCCAAGGCCAAAATCGTTCAACCAAGCAACCGCCAGTTACACGGTGTACCCATGGCACCCGACGTGTATAGGATTCAACTGGTTCAGGTGCTTAGTGGCTACGATGATGTGCTACCTCCCTTTCAACCCCATGGTGCCGACGAAGATGAGGCCCTTACCCTCCACCAATGCTTCAATTGGTCCATGGTTTGGCCAAAGAGCCAGATTCGTTGGGGGGCGAGGGACACCACCCCACAGACAGCACCCCCAGCCGTGTCGGTGCCAAGCCATGGCAAGACCACCCCAACGGTGCCGCTATCAGCCGATGAGGACATACAGATGGCACAGGATCCGGACGAGGACACTACGTTTGCCAACCTTGACTGCAACTTCGATTTTGCGATGGACTATGATCTCACTAGCAAACCCTCTCAAGCTGCCGCCGAGGGGAAAACCTATTGCAACAAGCGGCGCCTATTCTGTTCTCAGGAGACGCATCCAGCTGCCGACTTCGCCGAGACTCAGCCGATAGCCGAGGTGAGAAGTCTTATCAGTCCTAACACACTGAAGAAGGCTTGCGAAGAGGAGAATGCAGTCCCACTAAATACGAAGCCGAAGGGTGGGAAAAGAAAGAAGAAGGACGACAAGTCTGCCAGCCAGCCGGCACCTATCCGTGCTCAGGACGGGCCACCAGTGCCCAAGAATATCGAGTCGGGGGTGCATGTGTCGGGTGAGCGGATGCTAATTAAAAGATTGTACGATGCTGCACCCGGTCCTATGCGATCTCTGGTTGATGGTATTCAGTTTATGGAGGAGCGGCGTCTCAGGGAGAAAGATAATGGATACTCGGTGTATATTGCCAAGGTGCCCTCGGGCCATGTGGCTTTGTCGATAGTGGCTTCGCGGAGCAGATCTTCCTGCGGTATGATGACATCTTCGCTATGTTGAATAGTTATCCGCTGCACTACACCTTCATTCGCCTATACTCGCTCAGCAAGGCGATGCGGATCATTAGAGACAGGACCCCGGGCATCGTGATATCCGACCCCTTCTACATGCGTGCTGTCCACTTGGCCACCGCCGGAGACCGAGCAGTCGCGAGTGAATACCTCAAAGCCTTCTTTCGAGCGAATCAGAAGAAGTATAACCTCCTCCTGCCTGTATTTCCCGAGTAAGTCACCCCCTCACCGTACCGGTCTTAACTCGTGATTTTTTTAGATTTCAATCGTCCTGTTCTTAAACATTATGTGTTATACGCAGAGACAATACCTAAACACTCATCTCCGTAACCCCGAAACATTCCATGGACCCATACTTTGATGCGGACGGTAAGTCAAGCACGAACTACACGAATGTCAAGGCCGTACTTGATGATGCTCTTAATGGCTACGTCAAAGCGAAAGGCCACATGGAGAGGCCAAATGCTAGGTACGGGAAGCATGTGTTCAAGCACCAAACAAAGTTCCCCTGCGTCAAGAAGCCGCCTTATAGTAAGAAGGATGCCTACTACGCCCTCTATCACATGGATAAGTTCATACGGGACCAGCAGCAGCTTACGCTACCTGAGCATCTCAGAGACGGCATCAAGCAAGACTTCTTCCACATCCAAGTAGAGTTTTGTGAAATCATCTATCAAGATGTCATTAGAAGCGCGGGGGAGTTCTACGCTGGCTATCAGCCGTCAAACAGTGACATAGACACAATGCTACAAATGCAGGGTGACGACTACCGCTCATGGATTTGCTTGAAGAAAGGCGGCGGTTTTATCCATGCTCCGACTAGAAAGTATTGATGTGCGGCCTAGTTATGTAGTTGTGAACTAAAGACGAGCTTGTGTTGTAACAAACTTTATCCAGCACTTTACTTGCATGTCTGTTTAATTAGTTTCGTTGGTCGTTGAACTTATATGTAATCTATGCTATTAATTACTAGTTCGGCTATGTTTGTTTAATTTTTTTTGCATATGCCGATGATTAGAATGGTTGGTCACTTGTACACTCCGCGAAGGCATCAGCGAGCCTGGTGTGATGGCACAAATATCAATCTCTTGTGCATCCTACCTGGTCTCGCTAACTCCTTCGCGGAATGTTAATATTTGTTTCGACCAACAATGTATGAGGCATATGCTATTTAGTTGATACCACTTGGCTCTTTCTTCCATTTTAGTGCCGATGATTAGAATGTTCGGTCAACTGTACACTCCGGGGTGACGCCAGTGAGCCTGGTGTGATGGCACAAATATCAATCTCTTGTGCATCCTACCTGGCCTCACTGACGCCATCCCGGAATGTTCATATTTGTTTCGACCAACAATGTATGAGGCTCTCGTCATTCCATTTGCTTTGATTTTTCAGAATGCCGATGATTAGAATGTTCGGTCAACTGTACACTCCGTGGTGCCGTAAGCGAGCCTGGTGTGATGGCACAAATATCAATCTCTTGTGCATCCTACATGGCCTCGCTTACGCCATCACGGAATGTTAATATTTGTTCCGACCAACAAAATATGAGGCATTCCATTTAGTTCATACTAGCTACTTGTCTCTTATTTGAGTTGGCACTTCTTAATTGCATTGGCCTTTCTTCCATTTTAGTGCCGATGATTAAATTTTGTGGTCACTACACTTGGGGGAGGCGTTAGCGAGCCTGGTGCGATGACACAAATATCAATCTCTTGTGCATCCTACTTGGTCTCGCTAACTCCTTCCCTAAATGTTAATATTTGTTTGGACCAACAATGTATGAGGCCCTTGTCATTCCATTTGCTTTGGTATCTCAAAATGCCGATGATTAGAATGTTTGGTCACCTATACACTTGGGGGAGGGGCTAGTGAACTCTGGTGCGATGACACAAATATCAATCTCTTGTGCATCCTACTTGGTTTCACTGACCCCGTCCCTAAATATTAATATTTGTTCCGACCAACAATGTATGAGGCATGCCTTTTAGTTCATACTACTTGGATCGTTTTTGAGTTTGCTCTTATTCGTTGCAAACATCTATGAGTGTGCACTAATGTTTCTTTGGCTTGTGCATATGTGCAGATATGACGTGGTATGTCGTGTACAAGGGCAAGGTTCCCGGAGTCTACAACGACTGGGAGGAGTGTCGGAAACAAGTTCACCGTTTTAGTGGTAACAACTACAATGGGTACACCACTAGAGCGGAGGCCGAAGACAGATACGTACGCTATGTGGCGGGAGAGAGGAGGGAGCGGAGGAGGAACCGGATGAAGACCACTTTCATCGGGATGGTGCTAGTAGTGACTCTAGCTCTCTTCTATGTGATGGTAGTTTAGATGATCGACCTTGTGTAACCACTAGCTCATTTGTGACTTTGTAACCCCCCAACACTTGTCTAATATTTGAAATCTTGTGAATCATGGAGGCTAATGTGAAGAACTATGTATTGGTATATTGTGCTGTTGTATATATGTGTTATATATTCTGTATTTGTGTTGTTATACTGTGCTATACAACCTGTACAAATACATGCCAGAAATACAAAAAATGAAAACGAACTACTAGCAGTGGCGCACTACTGGACCATGAGTGGCGCACGACCACCAAGTAACAGTGGCGCATCGATCCGGACCCGATGGCGCACAACCCTCTGATCCCCTTCGAAACTGCCAGTGGCGCACCAAAGCTGCCAGCAATGGCGCACGTCTGAGGTGCAACAGTGGCGCACCTTAACAGGCAGCAATGGCGCACCAGCTCGCCGTAATAGTGGTGCACCCAAGGAGGCAGCAGTGGCGCACCGACATCAGACAATAGTGGCGCACTGCTGCTGAACAATAGTGGCGCACCCCTTTGGAGTAGTAGTGGCGCACCAGTGTACCTGTCAATGGCGCACAGGGTAGTGCGCCACTATTACTTAGGGTAGTTGTGGCGCACCAGAGCTGCGCCACTATTAAAACTTAGCAGTGGCGTAATTACAGTGGCGCATCAGCAGTGCGCCACTGATGGGGAAAGGTGGTGCGCCACTAATTGCCCATTTCCTAGTATTGCTTCCAGGATGGCACGGCCGACGCGTGGAACTCAATGTCCGTGCGTTCGCGTCGTTGTCAAGCTGGTCTCGTTCACGTAGTACGCTACAAGCACTCTAGATCACCAAGGCATCATCTACAAGAAGGAAGGCGGTGTTGGGACGATGCTACTATCCGGGCCAACGGACTGGACCTAGGGTATCTCCTGGTACTCGGAGGGGTATGCAAAAGGGGTATCCTCGACGCCCTTTAGGAAGGAATGGTGACACCGGTGGGAGCTATCGCATCAGCACCGAACGATCCACCAAGAATTTCTCCCTAACCCCACAACCACAATCAGCATGTACCCCTTGTTTTACTGAGGTTGGTGCCACATCCTAAGAAGATGAGGTAACTGCTCACATGAGCACTGGTGGAAAAAGCTCCTAGACAATGCCTTGCTTCTATAAATCCTTTCACTAATCTTCATCGTAGGGAGTGCATGAGAGTTCCAGTTAAGGATCTCTGAGGAGTAAGTATGGCAACTTTACCCACGGGTACGGGTACCTATGGGTACCGTACCCGCATGGGCAGGGTATGGGCACACTTTTATGCCCATGGTTACTACCCATACCCGACTCGTTAAGTCATGGGTAGGGCACGTGTATAGCCTCGTATCCACTGGTATACCCATACCCTGTCCGTTTATTGTTAATTTATTACATGACATGTCTACTTTTGTTGACTTATGAGTTTGAATATGAGAATATGGTTTTTTTCTATTTTGTTAATTGTTATGTACTCAGCTACCTGTTATTGAGTTGAGATAATTCATTTTTTAATCAAATTTGTTATTGATAAATGTAAAATAGCGCGTGACTCGTGCACAATTTGACCTACCCACCGAGTATCCAATGGGTACGGGTTCCCGCCGGGTATGGGTAAAGTTTTATACCCATGGGTATAGGTATGGGTAGAAGTTTATACCCATTGACTATATGTGTATGGGTATGGTATTGCTCTACCGTGCCCATACCCTACCCATTTCCATCCTTACCCAGGAGAGTGGGATCATCATCTCCCCAAGAGGAAGGAAAGAGGATCAACCCCGGAGTGGAAACCTAGCAAGGAGAAGATTGAAGAGAAGCTTTGGGGAGATCTTACTAAGTCTACTGAGCAATTTTGGCAAGCCTATGACCTCATGACGAGTGTGCTCCAAGATCTTTAGATCCATCATGATCCAAAAGGGCAAGAGAAGGAGAAGGAGAAATCCTATGTGATACCATCGATCCAAATTATGGATTGTAGTATCATAAGCGTTTTCCCTAGAAGACCTAGGTTTAATCTATCCTTGGTAAGCACTGCTAAAATGGTGTAAAGGAAACATCTACAAGACTTTCTAATTGATTTTATTTTATTTTTACCGGACCTATCTAGTTTATTGTTAATTTGGTTGTGTTCAATGTATGGAAATATGCCAGGGCCAAGGATTCTCCTACAGCTACGCATACATATAGAAATGAAGTGTAATTGTGTTGTAAATAAAATAGAGATAATAGATTTGTGAGCAGCACATCTGTAAATACTCTTGCCCCTAAAGCCAAAGGTGACAAGAGCATCTTGGTCCAACCATTGTTCCCACAACCGCGAGTAACAACATTTATTAAGTAAATAAATACAAACCAAAGCATTAAGCTAGATGATTGTGCCGTTGATCCTGAATGAATCACTAAACATGTACCGTTTCTATCCCCTTTCTGTCACTAATGTTTCACGGTAGCACACCATTCTCCACTCATCCCACCTCTTCCCTTGATCGATCCGATAGACATGGGTACATGCAGATCACCGAATCGAGGCAAAGAGACAAGGATACAAGATTGCAAAACTCCAATTCAATTCTTATACATATTTGTAAGATTATACGCATATGAACGCTGTGAGGATTCACCCCAACCCTGCCCATACCCTACCCATTAGCTAAGGGTTTAAACGAGAGAAAAAGTGGCGCAGTTCACAACCATCAAGATGTACATCAACACTCAAGTTTGGGGGAGTTTTATCTAGTCTTTTATGCTTTTTAGTTTATCGTATTGCTTTTAATTGTGATCATTATGTTGGTTTTGCTTCTATCTATTAGGTGTCGATTTTATCATGGCTTGGAAAGCTCTTAGAGCGTTATCATTTATCCTTGTTCGACTGGTTTTTTGAATAAATTATAAATTATGGTGTCATCCATGATTCATTTGATTGGAGATTTATGGGAAACACTCATGCAGATGTGCGCCTCATATCTGGAAGTTTTAGTTACATCTTGTGTTGAATTAGATTAACTTGATTGTGTTGGACAAGTGTAGAACTTCTCAAACAAACAAAAACTTGAAACAAAGGAAAGATCCATGCAAGTGATGTTTACAAATAAATAAAGAATATATTGAACTTGGAATAGATATATGGTTTTGTAGAACAAATAGTAAGGAAGAGAAGATGACAAGGGGACATGAGATATTCTTGTTCTATTTAGTAACCAACGAGTAAACTGAGAGTCTTGGATATTTCAATACATACGCCTACAGAAAAGTGTATGAAAGGCGGGCAACCGAGGATTTGGTTAGCCATGGGAAGTGAAAGGAAAAGGTTGAGTAGAGCATATGACATGATTGAAATATTCATGAATAAGGTTTATACTGGTTACTAAGAGGCAACACCGTTAACTGATGCCATTTAAAAAGTGATGAAAGTGTTTGACGAAGTTGAACTTTATCTCTATCTTGTTGTTTAATAACTCTCTTCTTTTAACTAGTTGTTCTACAAGAGTTTATCTTTATTGAAAAGGCGAGAGTAGAATCGAAGATAGCAAGGTAAAAAGCCATGCAAAGCTCGTTTGTATGGTTGTTAGTTCATGGATCTTTTAAGACAAGTGAATATGCATAAGTTGATGATGACATGCTCGTATTTTATTATCAACCATAAGCTCATTGCTACATGATATGATCTATTCGCTTATTTCCTCAAGGACGAACAAACGTTTAAGCTTGGGGGAGTTGCCACGTGCATTTTACATCATCAATATAGTGACTTACATCATCTCTTTTGAGTAATATTTTCCATTATCTAGGATTATTTAGGACATTTTAGATGATTTATGGGACTTTCCTACAAAGCCCTATCATTGGTATTTAATTTTTGGTAGGCAGAAAGGCTCCTTTTTCTTTTTTTTTGTTTGAGGGACGACCTTCTGGACGCCTGGAAATCAAAATAGAAATACCTGATTAGTTTCTCATCAAGCGAAGGATTGTGGGCCAAAGAAGAATGAGAGGGGAACCACGAGGTCCAAAAGAGACCAGGTGGTGCGGTCCCCCTTGATGGTGCTCCGGTGATGGTGCCAGACAATATTGGTGGCGGTTGTTGTGGATGCGGTTGGGAAACCCCAAGAGGAAGGTGTGATGAGCACATAATCAAGTTTTCCCTCAGTAAGAAACCAAGGTTTAATCGACCAGTAGGAGAAAGGCGTGACTTCTGAAGGTGTTGCTAGCTGACTAGTGGCTGGGCGCACTACCGGCGTTAGCAACAATGTGGAACCTGCACACAACACAACCAAAGTACTTTGCCCCAACTTACAGTGAGGTCATCAATCTCACCGGCATGCTGAACACAAAGGATTAGATGTATCGAGTGGAAAGATATGTTTGCATTAATTAAAGAGAACAGAGCTTTGCAGTAAGTAAAAGAGCAAGATTTTAGTGGTTGAATTTATCAGTGTAAAGGAAAGGACCGGGGTCCACAGTTCACTAGAGGTGTCTCTCCATAAAGATAAATAACATGTTGGGTGAACAAATTACAGCTGAGCAATGGACAGAATATCGACCATACATGATCAGATGATTAATATGAGATTCGTTTGGGAAATACAACATAATACATAGACTGTAATCCAACTGTGTCTATGACTAATAATTCAGCTTCCGGTTATCGTCCGAACCCCTTCCAGTATTAAGTTGCAAACAACAGATTATCGCATTAAGCAATGTGTGTAAAGTAAACCATAGAATTACCCTCGGATAAAACATTGTTGTTTTCTTCCTAGTAGCAACAACACATCTACAATCTTAGAAGTTATTGTCACTCTCCCAGAAAACTAGAGGCATGAACCTACTATCGAGCATAAATAAACCCTCTTGGAGTCACAAGCATCAACTTGGCCAGAGTATCTACTAGCAACAGAGAGCATGCGAGATCACAAATAACATATGACATGAATATATAATCAACCTCAACATTGTATACAATATTCATCGGATCCCAGCAAACATAACATGTAGCATTACATAAGCATGATCTTGATCATGTAGGGCAGCTCACAAGATCTAAACATGAGGCACAAATTGGAGAAGACAACCATCTAGCTACTCCTACGGACCCATAGTCCAGAGATGAACTACTCACGCATCATTTCGGAGGCGGGGATGGAGATGTAGATGCCTCTGGCGATGATTTCCCCCTCCGGCAGGGTGCCGGGTAGAGCTTCAGAACCCCCTGAGATGGGTTCTGCAATGGCGGTCACGACGGAACTTTGCGTGGATGGTGGCTCGCGTATTCAGGGTTTTCCCGAGATCATGAATAAATAGGTGTAGGGGCGATGTTGGTGGAGGCCAGGGTGGCCCACACCACCCCTAGGCGCAGGCCAGGGCCAGCCCGCGCCTAGGGATGGCGTGGCCGCCCTGCTGCCCCCCTTCGACTCCCCTCTGGACTATGTCTTTATTACGGTAAAATATTGACTTCGGCTTTTGTTTCGTCCAATTCCGAGAATATTTCCTGTACAACTTTTATGAAATACGAAACAACAGCAAACAGGGAACTGGCACTGTGACATCTTGTTAATAGGTTAGTGCCGAAAAATGTATAAAAGTGCAATGAAGTATGAGCAAAACATATATGAATTGGTGTAAAACAAGCATGGAGCATCAAAAATTATAGATACATTTGAGACATATCACCCCTCAACAGGGTGCACCACCCAGGCCCGTTTCGGCATGAGCGTTGTGTCGGCGCCACCTTTTGCAGATGCCTCCATCTCGCTAGAAAACCTACGCCATATTTTTCCCAAGATTTACAGAGGAGGCGGAGGCAAAAGTCCTCTCGTACTCTGGGAGAGGGTAAATCCTGTAGCACCAGAACCTCTGGTGAGGGGGAAATCGATGCCATTGTCATCACCACTCCTCCTTGGTGTAGGGGAAGGCATCTCCATCAACATCTCCATCAACACAATCATCATCACCATATGCATCTCCAAGATCTACGTCGTCCCGTCATAGTTTGTGATTGATGGAATCCTTGATATTTTTTAAGTTATTTTCATGTTTGTGATTCGAAACTTGTCTTTTATTTGGTGGACATATTATATTTTCAGATTGTGACGTAATCCATATGCCACTGATTCATGGAGATCATTCCCGGACAAGGCGTACCCCCCGCCCTGAGATCCCGAGTTCCGTCCATCCTCGAGGCACTGCGTGTTGTCTCGCAGCCACTGCTTGAGGGTGTTGCAGAGGAAGTTCCACCGGAAAGTGCTCATGGCAACCGTGCAAGCTCACCGGCGTGTTGTATCCCGAGAGGAACTGGTCAAAGCTTTGCGATTCGCAAAAAAAATGTGGGCCAAGAACTGGTCAAAGCTTCATCAATGGCTTGCCGCGAGAGACTTGGAGTCTAGAGTCAATAAACTAGCTGCCCGAGGACTTGGGCAGTTTACACCGATTCATATTAATTGACTCCAGTTTGTCAATATACAGATGTATCTAGTTAACAAATGCATCTTGATACATCCATATCTAGACAAAATTGAGTCAGTTAATATGAATCAGAGGGGAGCACCTGAAAGTGTTTCATGCTACCGATTAATGCGCTGGCAAGACTCGCTGTACATGTAATTGTGCTACTACGCATATGATGAACTAATTGTGTCGGTGTCAAATTTTGCAATGCGATCATCCACTAAATGCTGAATTATAGTTCTAGCGCCAAAGGCATACAAATCATAACGTAGATAGTACATACTACATCACTAGAACATAAGAGTACAAATCATAAAGTAGCCCAACATTTTGCAGCAGGGTTGGGTGGTCTTGATACTAACCGGTCGCCCATGATGATCTTCTGGCGTGCATCCATGATAACCCACAAGTATAGGGGATCGCAACAGTCTTCGAGGGAAGTAAAACCCAAATTTATTGATTCGACACAAGGGGAGGTAAAGAATACTTATAAGTCTTAACAAATGAGTTGTCAATTCAGCTGCACCTGGAAAAGCACTAGTAACAGGGGTGATGTGAAAGTAGCAGTAATATGAGAGCAGTAGTAACAGTAACACGACAGCGAGTAATAGTAACACAGGAGCAATGGCACCAGAAAATAGTTGATACTACTTCCAATGACATGTAGAACGAGTATATGATGATGAAAGATGGACCGGGGTTCCCAGCTATCTACACTAGTGGTAACTCTCCAATAACAAGTGACAAGTGTTGGGTGAACAAATTACAGTTGGGAAATTGATAGGATTGAAATAGCATTAAGACAGAACATCAAGATCATTAATCATGTAGGCATGTTTCCCATATATAGTCATACGTGCTCGCAATGAGAAACTTGTACAACATCTTTTGTCCTACCAGCCGGTGGCAGCCGGGCCTCTAGGGAATCTACTGGAAATTAAGGCACTCCTTTTAATAGAGCACCGGAGCAAAGCATTAACACTCCGTGAAAACATGTGATCCTCATATCTAAGCCTTCCCCTCCAGTTGTCCCAATTTCTGTCACTTTGGGGCCTTTGGTTCGGGACATAGACATGTGCAAACAACTTGTAGATACAATCTAAGCAATAAGTATAGAGCTTAAATCTAAGATCATGCCACTCGGGCCCTAGTGACAAGCATTAAGCATAACAAGATTGCAGCAACAATAACTTCACAACTTTATAGATAGCCAATCATAATGTAACAATCCATCGGATCCCGACAAACACAACACCGATTACATCAGATGAATCTCAATCATGTAAGGCAGCTCATGAGATCATTGTATTGAAGTACGTGGGGGAGAGAATACCAACTAGCTACAGCTAGAACCCGTAGTCCATGGGGGAACTACACACGGAGCATGATGGAGGCGGTGGCGTTGATGGAGATGGCTTCCGGGGGCACTTCCCCGTCCCGGCAGGGTGCCGGAACAGAGACTTCGTCCCCGAAACGGAGTTTCGCGATGGTGGCGGCGCCCCTGGAGTCTTTCTGGAGTTTCGTCAATTGGTATCGATGTTTTAGGTCAGGACGGCTTAAATAGGCGAAGAGGCGGAGTCGGAGGGGCCACGGGGGCTCCTCACACCAGGCCGGCGCGGCCAGGGTGGAGCCCGCGCGGCCCACACGTGTGGGGCCCCCAGGGCACCCCTCTGGTCACCCTTTGACTTTCTGGAAGGTTCCGGGAAAAATAAGATGTTGGGTCTTCGTTTCGTCGAATTCCGAGAATATTGCCCGAACAGCCTTTCTGGAACCAAAAACAGCAGAAAACAGGAACTGGCACTTCGGCATCTTGTTAATAGGTTAGTTCCAAAAAATGCATAAAAACATTATAAAGTGCAAGCAAAACATGTAAGTATTGTCATAAAACAAGCATGGAACATCAGAAATTATAGGTACGTTGGAGACGTATCAGCATCCCCAAGCTTAGTTCTTGCTCGTCCTCGAGTAGGTAAACAATAAAAAGAGTAATTTCTGTAGTGACATGCTACTTACATAATCTTGATCATACTATTATAAAGCACATGAGATGAATGAAGTGACTCAAGGCAATGATCTATAGTTGCTAACCAAATAGATAACATATAGCAAAACTTTTCATGAATAGTACTTTCAAGACAAGCATCAAAAGTCTTGCATAAGAGTTAACTCATAAAGCAATGAATTCAAAGTAAAAGCATAGAAGCAACACAGAGGAAGATTTAAGTTTCAGCAGTTGCTTTCAACTTTCAACATGCATATCTCATGGATAATGGTCAACACAAAGTAATATGATGAATGTAAATAAGCAAGTATGTAAGAATAAATGCACAGTTGACACAAGTGTTTGCTTCTAAGATGGAAGGAAGTAGGTAAACTGACTCAACATAAAGTAAAAGAAAGGCCCTTCGCAGAGGGAAGCAGGGATTAAATCATGTGCTAGAGCTTTTTAAGTTTTGAAATCATATAGAGAGTATAAAAGTAAAGTTTTGAGAGGTGTTTGTTGTTGTCAACGAATGATAGTGGGCACTCTAACTACCTCATCAACCAGACTTTCAAGAGCGGCTCCCATGAAGGACGTTATCTCTAGCAGCAAGGTAGATCATCCCTCTTCTCTTTTGTTTACACATGTATTTTAGTTTCATTATTTATGGTTGACACTCCTCCCAACCTTTTGCTTACACAAGCCATGGCTAACCGAATCCTCGGGTGCCTTCCAACATTCACATACCATGAAGGAGTGTCTATTTGCAAAATTAAGTTGCTTACTGATGAATCAGAGCAAAACATGTGAAGAGAATTATTAATGAAGGTTGATTAATTGGGGCTGGGAACACCGCTGCCAGCTCTTTTTGCAAAATACTTGGATAAGCGGATGTGCCACTAGTCCATTGGTGAGAGTCTGTCAAGATTAAATGACAAGATTGAAAGATAAACACCACATACTTCCTCATGAGCTATAAAACATCAACACAAATTGAGAAGCATTTTGAAGGTTTGAAGGTAGCACATGAAGTATTTACTTGGAATGGCAGGAAATACCACATAGTAGGTAGATATGGTGGACACAAATGGCATAGGTTTTAGCTCAAGGTTTTGGATGCACGAGAAGCATTCCCTCTCAGTACAAGGCTTTGGGCTAGCAAGGTTGTTTGAAGCAAACACAAGTATGAACCGTACAGCAAAACATACATAAGAACATATTGCAAGCATTATAAAACTCTACATTGTCTTCCTTGTTGCTCAAACACTTCTACTAGAAAATATCTAGACCTTAGAGAGACCAATCATGCAAATCAGTTTCAACAAGCTCTACGGTATTTCTCCACTAATAGGTTTTAGACTACATGATGCAAGAGCTTAATCATGTTCTACTTGAGAGCTCAAAACAATTGCCAATTATCAAATTATCCAAAACAATATGATGCATTTTCTTGTTTCCAACCAAATATCAATAAATGCAATAGCTTCCAACTTTTGTCATTGAACATTAAAAGTAAAACGAAGAACACGAGTGTTCATATGAAAAAGCGGAGCGTGTATCTCTCCCACACAAGGATTGCTAGGATTCGATTTTATTCAAACAAAAACAAAAATAAAAACACACAGACGCTCCAACTAAAGCACATAAGATGTGACCGAATAAAAATATAGTTTCAATAGAAGAACCTGATAAGTTGATGAAGAAGGGGATGCCTTGGGCATCCCCAAGCTTAGACGCTTGAGTCCTCTTGAAATATGCAGGGATGAACCACGGGGGCATCCCCAAGCTTAGAATTTTCACTCTTCTTGATCATATATCATCCTCCTCTCTTGACCCTTGAAAACTTCCTTCACACCAAACTTCTCGTAAACTTCATTAGAGGGGTTAGTACTCAAAAAACTTTAATCCACCTTGGCCCTGTAGTGACACATTGCAATTACTCAATTAAACATTAGCTACAGCTCTCCACGTCTAGAAAGCCTCACTTAAAGTCCACAAGAGACAATGCAAAAACAGAGAAGAATCTGTCAAAACAGAACAGCCAGTAAACACGAATTTTTAAGAGGTACTTCCGTTGCTCAAATCAGAAAACTCAAAACTAATGAAAGTTGCGTACATATCTGAGGATCACTCACGTAAATTGGCAGATCTTTCTGAGTTACCTACAGAGAATCATACCCAAAATCGTGACAGCAATAAATCTGTTTCTGCGCTGAAATCCAAATCTAGCATCAACTTTCCATTAAAGACTTCACTTGGCACAACATTGCAATAAAATAAAGATAAGGAGAGGTTGCTACAGTAGTAACAACTTCCAAGACACAACAAAACAGTAGCAAAATAAAGACATGGGTTATCTCCCAAGAAGTTCTTTCTTTATAGCCGTTAAGATGGGCTCAGCAGTTTTAATGATGCACTCGCAAGAAATAAGAGTTGAAGCAAAAGAGAGCATCAAAAAGCAAATTCAAAACACATTTAAGTCTAACCCACTTCCTATGCATAGGAATCTTGTACACAAATAAATTCATGAAGAACCAAATGACAAGCATAAGAAGATAAAACAAGAGTAACTTCAAAATTTTAAGCATATAGAGAGGTGTTTTAGTACCATGCAAATTTCTACAACCATATTTTCCTCTCTCATAATAATTTTCAGTAGCTTCATGAACAAACTCAACAACATAACTATCACATACAACATGCTTTTCATGATTCACAAACACATAATTTTTGTCAAGCTCAAAAATAATAGGATTAAAACTTTCAAACCCACTTTTATCAATAATGTAACAAGATGATTGATCAATCTCAAAAGATATGGGACTCATAGATAAAGTCAAGAACTCTCCAATCCCATCTTCATTAGTAGTACAATTAATATTATCAAGTAACATAGGACCATCATCTAGAGATTTATCATAAACATTTGCCAAGCAAAACTCTTTAGTACCATGCATTTCGACATCAGGAACAAACAAAGCATTATCATAAGATTTATCAAAATAGCATGGATTATCATAAATAACAGTAGCATAATTATTCTCACAAGTTTTACTTACAGGTAATATTTCAAGAGAATCCATAGGAACATAACATTCAACCTCCTTCGGTAAGCATGGAGGACAATCAAATAGTGTAAGAGATGAAGAGTTACTCTCATTAGAAGGTTGGCATGGGTAGCTAATCCATTCTTCCTCCTTTTGTTCATCACTCTCCTCTTCTTTTTCATCCAATGAGCTTTCAGGTTCATCAATTTCCTCCTCTTTTTCATCCAATGAGCTTTCAGGTTCATCAATTTCTTCTTCCACTGGTTCCTGCAAATTGTGTATGCATTCTTGTGCATTAATGAGTCTCTCTTTATAATCAATGATATAAGGATTATCACTGTAGCTTTCTATGCAAAAATTAAGAATAGAAGAGACATAATCTTTAAGGTCCTTACAAACAACACAAGTTTCATAATTTTTAGCAATGAAGGATTCGATCTCAGAAGCTCCCATAAACAAAACAAATTGTTTTACTTCTTCGAACCCAAAATGAATATAGCTATTCCGATTATAGTTCTTAATTAAAAATTCCTCACTAAAGCCACATTGAAATTTAAGATGTTTAGTATCCTGTTGAGAGCAACAGTTTATATCATGGCGTTTAAGCAAGATTTTAGCAATTGTATTCAGTTTTTCTATCACAGCACTCATTACTTTTCCCGTTCTTGATTCTCTATAATTATTATATAATTCAATAAGCTCCAAATAGGTTGTAGGTTCTCCCATAGCAGCAGTTTTTAATTTTTAGATTTTTCAAATTTTTATGGATTTTCGGGTATATGAGGAAAATAAAACAAGACAAAAATAAACTAGACAAAAGTAAACTAAGCAAAATAGAACTAGACAGAAATAAACTAAGCAAAAATAAACTAGACAAAAGTAAACTAAGCAAAACAAAATAAAATAAAACAGAGAAAAAGGTAGAGTGTACTCCCCAGGTGAACTTATGAGTAGAGCTATGCCTCCCGGCAACGGCGCCGAGAAAATAGTCTTGATAACCCACAAGTATAGGGGATCGCAACAGTCTTCGAGGGAAGTAAAACCCAAATTTATTGATTCGACACAAGGGGAGGTAAAGAATACTTATAAGTCTTAACAACTGAGTTGTCAATTCAGCTGCACCTGGAAAAGCACTAGTAACAGGGGTGATGTGAAAGTAGCAGTAATATGAGAGCAGTTAGTAACAAGTAACACAGCAGCAAGTAATAGTAACACAGAGCAATGGCACCAGAAAATAGTTGATACTACTTCCAATGACATGTAGAACGAGTATATGATGATGAAAGATGGACCGGGGTTCCCAGCTACTACACTAGTGGTAACTCTCCAATAACAAGTGACAAGTGTTGGGTGAACAAATTACAGTTGGGCAACTGATAGGATTGAAATAGCATTAAGACAGAACATCAAGATCATTAATCATGTAGGCATGTTTCCCATATATAGTCATACGTGCTCGCAATGAGAAACTTGTACAACATCTTTTGTCCTACCAGCCGGTGGCAGCCGGGCCTCTAGGGAATCTACTGGAAATTAAGGCACTCCTTTTAATAGAGCACCGGAGCAAAGCATTAACACTCGGTGAAAACATGTGATCCTCATATCTAAGCCTTCCCTCCAGCTTGTCCCAATTTCGTCACTTTGGGGCCTTTGGTTCCGGACATAGACATGTGCAAACAACTTGTAGATACAATCTAAGCAATAAGTATAGAGCTTAAATCTAAGATCATGCCACTCGGGCCCTAGTGACAAGCATTAAGCATAACAAGATTGCAGCAACAATAACTTCACAACTTTATAGATAGCCAATCATAATGTAACAATCCATCGGATCCCGACAAACACAACACCGATTACATCAGATGAATCTCAATCATGTAAGGCAGCTCATTAGATCATTGTATTGAAGTACATGGGGGAGAGAATACCAACTAGCTACAGCCTAGAACCCGTAGTCCATGGGGGAACTACTCACGGAGCATGATGGAGGCGGTGGCGTTGATGGAGATGGCTTCCGGGGCACTTCCCCGTCCCGGCAGGGTGCCGGAACGAGACTTCGTCCCCGAAACGGAGTTTCGCGATTGTGGCGGCGCCCCTGGAGTCTTTCTGGAGTATCGTCAATTGGTATCGATGTTTTAGGTCGAGACGGCTTAAATAGGCGAAGAGGCGGAGTCGGAGGGGCCACGGGGGCTCCTCACACCAGGCCGGCGCGGCCAGGGTGGAGCCCGTGCGGCCCACACGTGTGGGGCCCCCAAGGCACCCCTCTGGTCACCCTTTGACTTTCTGGAAGGTTCCGGGAAAAATAAGATGTTGGGTCTTCGTTTCGTCGATTTCCGAGAATATTGCCCGAACAGCCTTTCTGGAACCAAAAACAACGAGAAACAGGAACTGGCACTTCGGCATCTTGTTAATAGGTTAGTTCCAAAAAATGCATAAAAACATTATAAAGTGCAAGCAAAACATGTAAGTATTATCATAAAACAAGCATGGAACATCAGAAATTATAGGTACGTTGGAGACGTATCAATCCACTTCAACGGAAAGCTGTGTACTCTGTCCACGGCCTAGCAGTGCTCCCGCGTACTGGGTGGAGTTGTCTCCCTCCCTATGTAGTTCTCCGGGGAAGCGCACGGAGAAGAAAACTAGAGAGAGATATTTCTCTAATTAATTGTGTATTTATTTTGCACCAATAGGCCACTATATATAGGGGCAAATGGCGAAATGCTTCATAAGGGGGCAAGGTGGGATGAAAGGAGGAGGCAGTCGGTCGGTCGGCTCCTGCCGCGCCGCGTCCCTCCCACTCTCCCCCCTCCTCGCTCAATCTGACCCAAGGTCGGCCGATCAGACTCCCTTCCCTTAATTAGGCCCCTTTAGCACATGGGGCCCATTTAGGGTGGGGATGCCTTCTTATTTAAAAAACTATTTTTAATTAATCAAATATATTTTAATATATTATTTCATTTAATTAACATATTAAACATATCCTTTAGTTTCCATTTGTCGGAGACACCTCCCGCACTATTCTGAACACCTTTCGGACAACCCTGAAACCCTATTCTTGATATATCTCTCAATTCCGATGAATCCAAATCTGTATTTAATTTTGTCGAACGCAAGTGTGTTACCCTATGGTTTGGGAATAACGTAGAAATGACCCGAGAGAATTTCTCCAGTCAAACGATCACCAGGGGTCTAGATAACCTTAGTGATCTTTACGCATTCCATGGAGATGTGATCGTTGTTTGAACCATTATGTTGAGTCTTATTCCTTTTGTTTATTCGATACCGGCACTCATCCAAGACATGATCGTCAGTACCATTATACTTAGTTCCATCTTGTTACCAATAAGGCTATTCAACTCGTTGCGTGTGATTACATCCCCATGACCTACTCATGCACTGCAGAGCTTTCATGGATGTGATCCCACCGAGTGGGCCCTTGGTATCTCTCCATCACGTGGATGAACAAATCCTTATATTGATGCATACACCTCAACGCATCCCATTGGATACCAAACTACACCTTTACTGTTACGGTGTGACGTTCGATGCAGTCAAAGCAGCCTCTGGTGACAGTGATTTCATAAGATCTCGCGGTCTAAGGATTTAGTCACTATGCAAATATAAACATGGTAACATTGAACTTGATGTGAATTGATCATGTTACAATACTCATGGTCTGGGTATGTTCATCATATCATTTATCCAAATGATATGATCTTATTGTCAATGATGTGTGTGTCCATGATCAGGAAACTACGATCAACGATTGACTACAATGAACTACATATGCCCATGTGTGCTCACTAGGGACCCTATTGTTTATTTACAATACCACACGTGTATTAATGTTTCCACTTAATACAGTTATAGCATGGCACGAAACTTATTATGAATATTTGACATATAATAATAAATACTCATTATTATTTGCCTCTAGAGCACTATATCCAACAGTCCCCCACTTGCATTGGAATACAAATAATCTAGTTGCATTTGTTACTAATCATAGCGTCATACACTTATGTACTTATGATCATGCTTGCTTGAGGAGGAGTTTGTTTGGTACACCGAATCGTTAGATTCATATGTTCTTTGCAAATCTATAATGTCACCTTATTTGACATTATCTTATGAAAATGATAAATCTATTATCATGGTTTGACCTTATTTAGTGAGACTTTTCATCCTTATGTACACCATGGTGTTTCATTCAGTCAATGAACACTTTCACTTACTTTATCGTGTATACTAGGAGACGCACTTAGCAAAAGTGGAACTTTCTTAGCCAACTTTTTGATGTAGATTCTGATGGTAATGCATCCAATGCTCAACCATTCTTTTCAGAATTCCATCTTATGAGAGATTCCCAATATTCTGGAATAGTGTGCCAAACTTGTACTAGCGTACCACTTTTACGATTTCGAGTTTTACTATCCTTTGGAGATTTGGAATTTCATTCTCAAAGCTTTTACGCACATGCACGCACGCACCCCCCCCCCCCACACACACACGTGCATGTCACCTTAAAACTTAACCCCACATCTCTTATGATAAGATAAAAAGGTCGTACCCCTCTCTCTCTCGGTATCTCTCCAAACTTGCGTTCATTTTGTCCATGTGTCATTATATAGCACAGAAAATCTACACATGTCATGAGCTTTGTTTATCTTATGTTTTTGGTAATATTTACATTGTAATAACCATTAGCATAGTTTTCCCTTTTGAGACACCTTCTAGAAAATTCAGCTTATATTGTGAATCTTGACTCACACAACAACCAAGTTAGTTTAATTCTTCACAACCTTATACTTCATTTTATTTAGGTTAAATTAGTACAATTGGAGTCCAAACAAGGACTACGGCTCAATCATCATCAAATAGAAGTCAAGCTATTGTGAACATTTTGTCTTCTACATCTTCAATTACATTCAAATATGGCCCGATGTCTATTGTACAAAACTTCTTTTAGCTCCATAACTAGTCATATATTTACCAGAAAAGGACTTGTTGTAGAAAGTAAGGATTATTACTCCTATGAGCCAAGTGGATTTCAAATGAGAGCGGCAGCTCGGAATTAGCTCATGCCACAAATTTTCGGACAACTCTAGTCTCCTAAATAAGCCACCATTTACTTAAATATTATATTGCATCTGGTTCATTACTATGTAAGCTAAAACTTCTCTTTCAACTGATGATAACCTCGAGCCCAACATAAAAGGGAATAATCCAGGGTGAATGTAGTTAAATAAATGTGAATGTATCACCATTAGTACTCTCTTAGATCAGGTTTATTATATGTCTGCAAGGTCATCATTTAAGTAATGTAATACAAGGTATGTATTACAAAAGGTAAGCCGGGGAATGCAGCGACCAAGCCGGGAGCAGGGGAGCAGCTGCGGCCAGAGTCAGGGGGTAGCGGAAGGTGATACGTCCAAAACGTATCTACTTTCCCGAATACTTTTGCTATTGTTTTGCCTCTAATTTGTGTATTTTGGATGCAACTAACACGGACTAACGCTGTTTTCAGCAGAACTGTTCTGGTGTCTCGTTTTTGTGCAGAAATCCAACTTTCAGGAAAAACCTCGGGATTTTGACGGAAGGCCCTATTTTCCCGGAATACTGACGGAGCCAGAAGGACAATTCAAGTGGAGGCCCGAGGGCCCCACACCATAAGGCGGCGCGGCCTAGGGGGGCCGCGCGGCCCTATGGTGTGGCCCCCTCGGCCGGCCTCCGACGCTCTCCTTCGGACTACTTATTCGCCTCAACCTAAAAACGCACGGGGAGAAGTCGGAGTCGCCAGAAACCCTCCAGAACGCCGCCACATCGCGAAACTCCGTCTCGGGAGCCAGAAGTCTCCGTTCTGGCACTCCGCCGGGATGGGGAATTGGAGGAGATCATCGCCGCCATCACCGCCAACGCCTCTCCATCAACCAGCCATGTTTCCCCCATCCATGTGTGAGTAATTCCCCCGCTGTAGGCCGAAAGGGATGGTAGGGATTGGATGAGATTGGTCATGTAATAGCATAAGATTGTTAGGGCATAGTGCCTAGTATCCGTAGATGTTACTTTTATGATATTGTTGCAACTTGTTATGCTTAATGCTTGTCACTAGGGCCCGAGTGCCATGATCTCAGATCTGAACATGTTATTGATTCATGAAGATATTCGTTGTTTATGATCTTACTTGCAAGTTGTATACACATGTCGCTGTCCGGAACCAATGGCCCCGAAGTGACGGAAATCGGGACAACCGGAGGGAATGGTAGCGATGTGAGGATCACATGTGTTCACGGAGTGTTAATGCTTTGCTCCGGTACTCTATTAAAAGGAGTACCTTAATATCCGAGTAGTTTCCCTTGAGGCCCGGCTGCCACCGGCTGGTAGGACAAAAGATGTTGTGCAAGTTTCTCATTGCGAGCACGTACGACTATAATTGGAACACATGCCTATTGATTGATTAGTACTTGGATACCGTTTTATTATTATCTGCAAATGCCCTGCTATGATTGTTACATGAGTTTCTCTCATCCATTCAACGCCTGTCATCCGTCCCCGTGCCTACAGTATTTTAATCCTGTTGTTTACTAAAATCACTACTGCTGTCTTTGTTACTCTGCTGCTGTTATTTTACTACTGCTACTGCTATGAAACTGTTACTACTGATAAACTCTTGCGAGCAAGTCTGTTTCCAGGTGCAGCTGAATTGACAACTCCGCTGTTAAGGCATTCAAGTATTCTTTGTCTCCCCTTGTGTCAAATCAATAAATTGGGTTTTACTTCCCTCGAAGACTGTTGCGATCCCCTATACTTGTGGGTCATCAAGACTATTTTCACGGCGCCGTTGCCGGGAGCATAGCTTTATTTGGAAGTTCACTTGGATTGATATTGTTCGCTGCAAATTCTCCATCATGGGTAAACCTCGCGATACTAAGGTCGCCATATTACCATCCACTACAAGAAAAGGTACAACTCTGAGTACCTCTGCCGCTCTTGATTCACCATCTGTGATAAGTAAAGTTGTTTCACCACCACAAGCTTCAAATGCTGGTACTTCTGCTGAATCTGAAAATTCCTCTTATAATATTTATGATGCTTCTGCTGTGCTTGATGATAGTGGTTCATTGGGAACTTTTCTAGATGCTACAATTGCTAGGTCTAGACAAATTGAAAATACTGAAACTCCTGATGTTACTACACTCGTTAATTCACCCGAACTTGAATACTCTAGTGATGATCTTGATGAAGAATATGTGGAACTTGATGATGATTTTATTGAAAAATGCAATGCTACTACTGATGCAAGAAAAATTAAAAAGTTGCTTGCGAGAACATGTCTGTTAGATATAAACTGTCTCCCGATCCTAAATTTGCCACATCTCCTATAAACATTAAGGATAAAGATTATGATTTTTCTCTTGATCTATCTCATATAGCTATTGTTGAGAAAACACCCTTTTGTGGTACTGAAAAAGAAAGTGATGTTGAACACATGATTGAGTTATCTACTCTGAGTAGCTTGTTTTCTGATGATGTTAAGAAGCGTACTTACTTTGTTGCTAAAATCTTTCCATTCTCATTAAAAGATGACGCTAAAACTTGGTATAATAGTTTTCCACCTAGTTCTATTAAAAGTCCAAAAGGATTGCTTGATGTTTTCTTCCGTAAATACTTTCCTGCTAGTGCTCAACATGCTGCTTTGCAGAGAATTTATAATTTTGATCAGGGAGATGGAGAGAAATTACCTGAGGCTTGGGCGAGATTTTGCTCTCTTATTAGAGCTCTGCCTGACCATGATTTGGAAAAGCATGATTTACTTGATATATTTTATAGTGGACTAACCATTGAGTCTAGGGCATACCTGGATAGTTGTGCTGGTTGTGTTTTCGAGAAAAGAACTCCGGACGACGCTCGAAGAATTATTGGCTAAAATAGGCCGGAATCATGATGATTGGACTACGCTCGAACCAACTCCAACGCCAATATTGAAGAAGAGGGGTTTAATTAAATTGAATGATGAAGATATGAGGGAAGCCAAGAAGTCTCTCAAGGAGAAAGGTATTAAATCTGAAGATGCGAAGAATTTACCTCCCATAGAAGATATATGTGAGATAATTCCCCCTTCATCCATGATTGAGGTAAATTCCCTTCAGCGCTTTACTAGGGAAGATATTCCGTATTCAAAACCTCCTGCACAATGCTTAGATGAGTTTGATAATTATATTGTTAAGCAAGAAAATTTTAATATGAGAGTAGAGAATCATCTAATGGAAAATTCTCAAGCTATTAGCAATTTGCATGATATTGTGGAGAGAACCTCCAATGATGTTAAGATGCTTGTTAAACATTTTCATATGGTTCAAACTCAAATTGATCAACTCACTAAAGTGCAAAATGACTTGTTAGGAAATAATGCTAAAGAAAAACATGCTTATGAAGTAACAAATAGAGGTGGTGTCTCTACCCAGGATCCTCTATATCCTGAAGGGCATCCCAAAAGAGTTGAACAAGATTCTCAACGAACTAAAACCAGTGCTCCATCTAAGAAAAAGAAAAAGAAAGATAAGAATGTTGTAGAATCCTCTGAACCTGCTAATGATCCTAATAGTATTTCTATTTCTGATGCTCGAAACTAAAAGTGGTAATGAACATGATAAAGATAATGATAAGAATGATACTCCCGATAAAGAAGAGGTTGAAAAAGAACCCGAAAAGCATGCTAAAAATAAAAAGTACACTAAAGAAGATTTTATTGCTGAGAAACATGGTAATGAAAGAGAACCTTGGGTGCAAAAGCAAATGCCTTTTCCTGCTAAGAAACTAAAATCAAAGGAAGAAGAACACTATAATAAATTTTGTGATTGGATGAAACCTTTGTTCTTGCAAATCCCTTTGATCGATGCTATTAAATTGCCTCCTTATTCAAAGTATATGAAAGATATTGTTACTAACAAAAGGAAAATCCCCAATGAGGAAATTTCCACTATGCTTGCTAATTACTCTTTCAATGGCAAAGTTCCAAAGAAGTTGGGCGACCAGGTATACCTACTATTCCTTGTTCTATTAAGAATAATTATGTTAAAACTGCTCTATGTGACTTGGGCGCTGGTGTTAGTGTTATGCCTTTTTCTCTCTATAAGAGACTTTACTTAGATAAGTTGATACCTACTGATATATCTTTGCAAATGGCTGATAAATCTACTGCTATTCCTGTTGGTATATGTGAGGATGTTCCTGTTCAAGTTACTAATAACTCCTTGATATTAACTGATTTTGTTGTGTTGGAAATGCTCGAAGATGATAATATGTCTATTATTCTTGGGAGACCTTTTCTTAACACCGCAGAGGCTGTTATTGATTGCAATAAAGGAAAGGTTACTTTCAATGTTGATGATAAGGAACACACCGTCTATTTCCCCAAGAGGATTGAAAAAGCGTGCGGAGTTAATACTATTTCTAATGTAAGAACTATCAAAGTTGGAACTATTGATTGTCCTATATATGAGCCTAAAGAAGAATATCAAACTCTTGTGATTGGATCCATATCAATACAATTCAAGGTAACATGATTGATTTGAGGTTTATTTCTTCATATGCTATGTAAAATTTATTTGGTGGCAAGACTTGATCAACCTTGTTAACAAATACCTTTTATATGCATAGAGGAGGTAAACAACATCTCTTTCTTCCTCCACTTGTTTTAGTTGCTGTAGCACTTTTAATTTGCAAAGTTCCTTAGTTGATTAGAGTTTTCAAAAAATTTCCTGGCCAGTAATAATAAACTTAATACCCAGAAATGTGCACTTTTCAAAGTTTTCAAAAATTCGCGAAAATTACACCGTTGGTCCTATTTTTCGACGAGGCACCTGGGAGCACCAGAGGATGACCTGTGGGGCACCACAGGGTGCCACACCACAGGCCGGCGCGGCCAAGGAGGTGGGCGCGCCACCCTGTGGTGTGGGCCCCTCCTTGCCCCACTACTTCATCTCTTTCTCCCAGCATCTTCTCTCTCCCGAAAAAACTCGAACCAACTTTCTCTCACTCGCGTTTTTGCTCAAGAGCTCAGGATTTTTTGATCTCTTTGCTCAGCCCAGATTTCGTTTGAAATTTGGCACATTTGCTCTCCGGTATGTGACTCCTTCGATTATCCAAATAGAATTTTGTTTGGTTGAGTATATCTTGAATATTTTGCTGCTGTAGGTAACATGTTTAGTGAGCTTGCATGTTTGTTCTAAGTGGTAGAAACTAGTTTTGATGCATGATTAGTACTCTAGCAGGTTCCTATGGTAGTTTCCCTCAATTATATGTCACCAAATCAAGTTTTATATCGTTTGTTGAAAAATTTCAGAAAATGGAAGGAGGTAGGCACTAACTTAACCAACATGAGTTGGAGGTGCAACAGGTCATGAGAGTTCACCGAGAAGAAGGAGTATATCCCACTTACTATCCGTGTGCGGATTTCATGAGAAGTGCAGGGATCTTGCAGGACGTTCAAAGTTTAATCTCTCGTGCGGGATTGGATGATTTTGTTGATGGGGAACCATGCCAATATGTAAAACTGACTATGTCAGTAGTGCAAGATTTTAAATTCAATTGGTCACAATCTAATCCCATGGTTCAGTACAAAATTTATAATAAAACTGTCAACTTGCCATTCAGTGATTTTTGTGCAGCAATCAGAGTGCCGCAATGGGGATCATGTGAGAAGATAAAGGGATCGCCGCAAGAGTTCTTGGACCTCTTCAAGATGATTTTTCATGGAAGAAGCTTCTCAGAGGATGATGGTAAAATCAGTAGTATTCATTTCCCAGCTATTCGTTACTTTGCTTATTTCATTACCAAGTGCGTTCTAGCGAGAAATATTGGAGGTAAAGTAACTATCCCGGATCTAGCCTTTCTAGCTGCTGCATTACAAGGTAATAGGACTTATAACTTGGGAGCTTTGATAGCCAACAGACTTGCCACTAACCGTGAGAGGGGAGGAATTTTTGGGGGTCTCATCGCTTCTCGCTTATTAGCTATGCATAATGTAGGACCTCACCGTCTTGATATTCAGCTCCCCATGGAGAAACTTGACATAGCCTCCATGATTAAGCATGAATTTGTTTCTAATTCATCTAATTTGAGAAACCTGTCTTACAGAATAACATTTTACAAGAAATCTTGGACAAGGACTAAGAAAGTTGAAAAATTAGTAGGATTGCCTGCACCTTCTCTGTTTAACCTTGATTCCAGGGAGGATTGGTCAGTCACGGAAAGTGCAGTTAATGCATACATCGAGGGAGGAAGCCATCGTGCACGAGACAACACGGATGAGGTTGAGGAACACCTCGACTCGTCGTCAGATGCAGCAAGCTCTTCGCATCAACACATTGGGCATGAGGAGCCTCCACGCTTTTCTTCTGCATCGGTACCTTATTACGACTACTCCATGTATGATCCACCGGCGTGGAACCCAGACCCTCGATGGGATTGAACTCCACTTAGGCCAAAAGCCTAAGCTTGGGGGGAGGTATACCGGCATCACTCATTCTTTGCATATTATGGTTGCTGGATACTTGTACATGCTTGTTTTGTCTCTTTGAGTGGTTTTCTAATGAGAGGAAGATGATATTTGGGGAAGTGCTGCCTGAAAACAGATTCTGGACTGTTACTAGAAAAATTCGTGCGCACAGCCAGAACGTTATTTTGAGCTGCCAATTTTTTTGCAGGTTCCTCAGGTTGTTATCTAACTTTCATTAGTTGAACACTTTTCGAGCTGAGCAACTTAAGATTTTTGTAAAAATCGATTTCTGTACTGCTGTCAGGTTTTGGCAGATTTCTGCCATTTCGCTTTTCTGTGTTTCTTTTAGTTTGCTATTTCTTGCTTTCACTTTGTTTCTTTCCTAAAACACAAAAAGACCAAAAATATTTCTGTTGGTTCTCTTCACCATTTGTTTATCTTGGTTTCTTGCATTTGTTTCGCTTTATTTGCTATTGCTAGTTTGCTATAAGAAAACCCAAAAAGATTTTGCTTTGTTTGCTTGTTTCCTTTTGTTCTTGTTCTCAAATTCGAAAACACCAAAAATATTTGCTGTTCTTCTTTGGTTTGTAAAGTTCATTATGAGTTCAATGGTCTTCGGTGGCTGGAGCGTCGTTTTCATTTCATATTATCCAAGCTACACAAGTGAAAAGGCAATAATGACGATCTACGACAATCTGATTGTGGTGAGAGGCTGGTATGAACTCTATTTGTTTTGATTTTTGTACATATACTCATCCATGTGAGCATGCTTAGTTGGTTCATGTGAGTTATATGTTATTTAAGAAAGTCTAGTAGTTCATGATCTCTCATGATTAGCTCCAATTTATTAATATGAGTAGCATGTCATGGATGTTTGTTTGCATTGTTTTATTCATAAGTAAGTATGGCATTGTGGTATCCTCCTCTGAATAATTCATTTATATCGACTTGGCACATGCTCACGCATGCATATGACTGAACAAGAGTCAATTAAGCCTCAATGATTTACATTGCTTCAGAGTTCTTGTATCACTTTTATGCCCCAGTTAATTTATTTTGCCGCAAGCATGATTATGACAGTTATTGCTCTCTTGATTTGTCGCTCCCTAGTCTTTTGCTAGCCTTCACTTGTACTGAGCGGGAACGCTGCTCGTGCCTCCAAACACATGAAAACCAAGTTATTCCAAAGTGTCCACCATAAATACCTATGCATGGCATTTCAAACCATTCCAAGTAAATTCTCATGCGCTACCTTTAAAACCTTCAAAATGCTTCTTAATTTGTGTTAATGTTTCATAGCTCATGAGGAAGTATGTGGTGTTTAGCTTTCAACCTCGTCATTTACTTTTGACGGACTCTCATATGGACTAGTGGCACATCCGCTTATCCATTAATTTTGCAAAAAGAGCTGGCAATGGGATTCCCAGTCCCGAATTAATTAACTTAAATAGACACTCCTCCATGGTTTGTGATTGTTGGACGGCACCTGAAGGATTTGGTTAGCCATGGCTTGTGTAAGCAAAGGTTGGGGGGAGTGTCATCATCATAATAAAACTAAACTAAAAGGGCACTCCTTCATGGTATGTGATTGTCGGCAGGCACCCAAGGATTCGGTTAGCCATGGTTTGTGTAAGAAAGGTTGGAAGGAGTGCCGCATAAACATGCAAATAATTCATGGGAGCCGCTCTTGAAAGTCTGGTTGGCGAGGTAGTTGGTGTACCCATTACCATTCGTTGACAACAACAAACACCTCTCAAAATAATTTTACTCCTGCTTTACAAATGAAAAGCTCCAGCGCATGTTAATCCCTGCTTCCCTCTGCGAAGGGTTAATCTTTTACTTTTATGTTGTGTCTCCATCCTTTCTTTGAGCACTTTCTTGAGAGCACAACTGTCATTCTTAGTGTAATATGCTTGTCTCAAAATATGATTGATTGTGGTATAACTTTGATGCTTTTATCTTTGACAATCACTACTTCTAGTCTTTCTATGAACTCCAGAGGTGCCCGGGCATTTATGTTTTGCCGATCAAATATAGGCAAGCGAGATACCACTTTATCATACTCTCTTATGAACATTGCAATCCTGCTTATATACATGATTAATGATGCTTATTATTAATTGTTGGTACCTCTTCATGATTGACATAGCTGTTAGATGATCTTATTTGCATGTATCTTATTATGAACTGCTTAAGTATTAGCCATATCATGAGAATATATACATCATATGAACAAATGTGTTCGTGAAAGTTCTTTTATCGCTCACTTGTTAACTGAATTGCTTGAGGACAAGCAATAAGCTAAGCTTGGGGGGAGTTGATACGTCCAAAACGTATCTACTTTCCCGAACACTTTTGCTATTGTTTTGCCTCTAATTTGTGTATTTTGGATGCAACTAACACGGACTAACGCTGTTTTCAGCAGAACTGTTCTGGTGTCTCGTTTTTGTGCAGAAATCCAACTTTCAGGAAAAACCTCGGAATTTTGACGGAAGGCCCTATTTTCCTAGAATACTGACGGAGCCAGAAGGACAATTCAAGTGGAGGCCCGAGGGGCCCACACCATAAGGCGGCGCGGCCTAGGGGGGCCCGCGCGGCCCTATGGTGTGGCCCCCTCGGCCGGCCTCCGACGCTCTCCTTCGGACTACTTATTCGCCTCGACCTAAAAACGCACGGGGAGAAGTCGAAGTCGCCGGAAACCCTCCGAACGCCGCCACATCGCGAAACTCCGTCTCGGGAGCCGAAGTCTCCGTTCTGGCACTCCGCCGGGACGGGGAATTGGAGGAGATCATCGCCGCCATCACCGCCAACGCCTCTCCATCAACCAGCCATGTTTCCCCCATCCATGTGTGAGTAATTCCCCCGCTGTAGGCCGAAAGGGATGGTAGGGATTGGATGAGATTGGTCATGTAATAGCATAAGATTGTTAGGGCATAGTGCCTAGTATCCGTAGATGTTACTTTTATGATATTGTTGCAACTTGTTATGCTTAATGCTTGTCACTAGGGCCCGAGTGCCATGATCTCAGATCTGAACATGTTATTGATTCATGAAGATATTCGTTGTTTATGATCTTACTTGCAAGTTGTATACACATGTCGCTGTCCGGAACCAATGGCCCCGAAGTGACAGAAATCGGAACAACCGGAGGGAATGGTAGCGATGTGAGGATCACATGTGTTCACGGAGTGTTAATGCTTTGCTCCGGTACTCTATTAAAAGGAGTACCTTAATATCCAGTAGTTTTCCTTGAGGCCCGGCTGCCACCGGCTGGTAGGACAAAAGATGTTGTGCAAGTTTCTCATTGCGAGCACGTACGACTATAATTGGAACACATGCATATTGATTGATTAGTACTTGGATACCGTTTTATTATTATCCGCAAATGCCCCGCTATGATTGTTACATGAGTTTCTCTCATCCATGCAACGCCCGTCATCCGTCCCCGTGCCTACGATATTTTAATCCTGCTGTTTACTAAAATCACTACTGCTTGTCTTTGTTACTCTGCTGCTTGTTATTTTACTACGCTATCTGCTATAAAACTGCTACTACTCGATAAACTCTTGCGAGCAAGTCTGTTTCCAGGTGCAGCTGAATTGACAACTCCGCTGTTAAGGCTTTCAAGTATTCTTTGTCTCCCCTTGTGTCGAATCAATAAATTGGGTTTTACTTCCCTCGAAGACTGTTGCGATCCCCTATACTTGTGGGTCATCAAAGGCGATCCAGCAAGTGGAGGCATCGAGGGAAAAGGCGTCCGTCGAGGGGATTCATCATCTCTTAGACTCTCTCGTACTCTCAACATTGATCACATAACTGAATAAACAAATACTCTACACTCTCTTGTTGGATGACAAACACCATTCATTGTGTAGGGCTACAAGAGCTCCCTCAAGCCGGAGTTAACAAGCTCCACAACATTCGGTGTTCATATTTAAGTAACCTTAGAGTGCATAATAGACCATTGCAATTATACCGAGTACTAACATAGTATGCACACTGTCACCGTCAGGCTATGAAAGGGGGAATAGACCGCATCAATACTATCATAGTAATAGTTAACTTCATAATCTACAAGAGATCACAATCATAACCTACGCCAAGTACTACATGATGCACACACTGTCACCATTACATCATGGAGGAGGAATAGAATACTTTAATGACATCACTAGAGTAGCACATAGATGATGTTCAACTAGATCACAAAGAGAGAGATGAACCACATAGCTACAGTAGAGCCCTCAGCCTCGGGGGAGAACTACTCCCTCCTCATCATTGGAGACAGCAGCGTCGATGGAGATGGCGGTGGTGTCGATGGAGATGCCTTTCGGGGGCAATTCCCCGTCCCGGCGGCGTGCCGGAACAGAGACTTCTGTCCCCCGAATCTTGGCTTCGCGATGGCGGCGGCTCTGGAACTTTTCTTGTATCGTGGCTTTTCCCTATAGGGTTTACGCGACGGAGACCTTAAGTAGGCGGAAGGGAAGCCTCGGAGGGGCCCTGGTGGGGCCACACAATAGGGGGGCGCGCCCCACCCCTTGGCCGCGCCGCCCTAGCGTGTGGGGCCCCCCTGGCTCCCCTCTGGTCTCTCTCCGGTGTTCTGGAAGCTTCGTGCAAAAATAAGATACTGGGCGTTGATTTCGTCCAATTCCGAGAATATTTCCTCTGTAAGATTTCTGAAACCAAAAACAGAAGAAAATAGGAACTGGCACTTCGGCATCTCGTCAATAGGTTAGTTCCGGAAAATGCATAAAATCATCATAAAGTGTGAACAAAACATGTAGGTATTGTCATAAAACAAGCATGGAACATCATAAATTATAGATACGTTTGAGACGTATCAAGCATCCCAAGCTTAGTTCTTACTCGCCCTCGAGTAGGTAAACGATAACAAGGATAATTTCTGAAGTGACATGCTACTAACATAATCTTGATCATACTATTGTAAAGCATATGAGATGAATGCAGCGATTCGAAGCAATGGTGAAGACAATGAGTAAACAACTGAATCATATAGCAAAGATTTTTCATGAATAATACTTTCAAGACAAGCATCAATAATACTTGCATAAGAGTTACTCATAAAGCAATAGATTCTTAGTAGAAATCTTTGAAGCAACACAAAGGAAGATATAAGTTTCAGCGATTGCTTTCAACTTCAACATATTTATCTCATGGATAATTATCAACACAAAGTAATATAACAAGTGCAATAGGTAAACATGTAAGAATCAATGCACACAGTTGATACAAGTGTTTGCTTCTAAGATAGAAAGAAGTGGGTAAACTGACTCAACATAAAGTAAAAGATAGGCCCTTCGCAGAGGGAAGCATGGATTACTATATTTGTGCTAGAGCTTTTCATTTTGAAAACATAGAAACAATTTTGTCAATGGTAGTAATAAAGCATATGCGTTATGTATAAGATATCCTATAAGTTGCAAGCCTCATGCATAGTATACCAATAGTGCTCGCACCTTGTCCTAATTAGCTTGGATTATCATTGCATAGCATATGTTTCAACCAAGTGTCACAAAGGGGTACCTCTATGCCGCCTGTACAAAGGTCTAAGGAGAAAGTTCGCATTGGATTTCTCGCTTTTGATTATTCTCAACTTACACATCCATACCGGGACAACATAGACAACAGACAATGGACTCCTCTTTAATGCATAAGCATTCAACAACAGATAATATTCTCATAAGAGATTGAGGATTGATGTCCAAACTGAAACTTCCACCATGATTCATGGCTTTAGTTAGCGGCCCAATGTTCTTCTCTAACAATATGCATACTCAAACCATTTGATATGATAAATCACCCTTACTTCAGAAAAGACGAACATGCATAGCAACTCACATGATATTCAACAAAGGTGTAATAGTTGGTGGCGTCCCCAGAAGCATGGTCACTGCTCAACAAGCAACTTATAAGAAATAAGATACATAGCTACATATTCTTCACCACAATAGTTTTTAAGGCTATTTTCCCATGAGCTATATATTGCAAAGACAAAGAATATAATTTTAAATGTAGCACTCAAGTAATTTACTTTGGAATGGCAGAGAAATACCATGTAGTAGGTAGGTATGGTGGACACAAATGGCATAGTTTTTGGCTCAAGGATTTGGATGCACGAGAAGAATTCCTCTCAATACAAGGTTAGGCTAGCAAGGTTGTTTGAAGCAAACTCAAGTATAAAACGGTGCAGCAAAGCTTACATATGAACATATTGCAAGCATTATAAGACTTTACATCGTCTTCCTTGTTGTTCAAACACCTTAACCAGAAAATATCTAGACTCTAGAGAGACCAATCATGCAAACCAAATTTTAGCAAGCTCTATGTAGTTATTCATTAATAGGTGCAAAGTACATGATGCAAGAGCTTAAACAAGATCTATATGAGCACAACAATTGCCAAGTATCAAATTATTCAAGACATTATACCAATTACCACATGAAGCATTTTCTGTTTCCAACCATATAACAATGAACGAAGCAGTTTCATCCTTCGCCATGAACATTAAAAGTAAAGCTAAGAACACATGTGTTCATATGCAACAGCGGAGCGTGTCTCTCTCCCACACAAGCATGAATTTATTCAGAGCATGAAAATAACAAAACGAAAATAAAAGCACACAGACGCTCCAAGTAAAGCACATAAGATGTGACGGAATAAAAATATAGTTTTACTAGAGGTGACCTGATAAGTTGTCGATGAAGAAGGGGATGCCTTGCGCATCCCCAAGCTTAGATGCTTGAGTCTTCTCGAAATATGCAGGGATGAACCACGTGGGCATCCCCAAGCTTAGACTTTTCACTCTTCTTGATCATATTGTATCAACCTCCTCTCTTGACCCTTGAAAACTTCCTCCACACCAAACTCAAAACAAACTCATTAGAGGGTTAGTGCATAATTGAAAATTCATATATTCAGAGGTGACATAATCATTCTTAACACTTCTGGACATTGCACCAAGCTACCGAAAGTTAATGGAACAAAGAAATCCATCAAACATAGCAAAACAGGCAATGCGAAATAAAAGGCAGAATCTGTCAAAACAGAACAGATCCGTAAAGACGAATTTTTCAGGGGCACTTAACTTGCTCAGATGAAAATGCTCAAATTGAATGAAAGTTGCGTACATATCTGAGGATCACTCACGTAAATTGGCAGATTTTTCTGAGTTACCTACAGAGAACCCTGCCAAAATTCGTGACAGCAATAAATCTGTTTCTGCGCAGTAATCCAAATCTAGTATGAACCTTACTATCAAAGACTTTACTTGGCACAACAATGCAATAAAATAAAGATAAGGAGAGGTTACTACAGTAGTAACAACTTCCAAGACTCAAATATAAAACAAAATTGCTGTAGTAAAATAAAAACATGAGTTATCTCCCAAGAAGTGCTTTCTTTATAGTCATTAAGATGGACTCAGCAGTTTTAATGATGCACTCCCAAGAAATAAGAGTTAAAGCAAAAGAGAGCATCAAAAGCAAATAAGAAACACTTTTAAGTATAACCCACTTCCTATGAAAAGGAGTCTTGTACACAAATAAATTCATGTAGACCAAAGTGACAAGCATAGGAAGATAAAACGAAAGTAACTTCAAAATTTTCAGCATATAGAGAGGTGTTTTAGTACCATGAAAATTTCTACAACCATATTTTCCTCTCTCATAATAATTTCCAGTAGCATAATGAACAAACTCAACAATATAACTATCACATAAAGCATTCTTATCATGAGTCTCATGCATAAAATAATTACTACTCCCAACATAAGCATAGTCATTCTTATTAATTGTAGTGGGAGCAAATTCAACAAAGTAGCTATCATCAAGTATAGGAGGCATATTGTAAGCATAATTAAATTTATCCTCCATAGTAGGCGGCACCAGAATACCACTATCATTATAATCATCATAAATAGGTGGCAAAGTATCATCAAAGAAAATTTTCTCCTCAATGCTTGGGGGACTAAAAATATCATGCTCATCAAAACCAGCTTCCCCAAGCTTAGAACTTTCTATATCATTATCAACAATGGTGTTCAAAGCGTTCATACTAATATTACTACTAGCATGCAAATAAGGTTCCATAGGTTTTTTAATTTTCGCATCAAACAATCCATGTCTTAACTCAGGAAATAGTTTAAAAAGCTCACAGTTGTTTTCCATTATGCCTTACTAGTGTTTAACAAGAAACAAAAAGATGCAATTGCGGGATCTAAAGGAAATAGCTTCGAGCACTCACACACCGGCAACATTGCTAGGAAATAGCTTCGTAGTCGGAGGATGTGAATACCTTTTACCTTACCTCCCCGGCAACGGCGCCAGAAAATAGCTTGATGTCTACGCACGCTTCTATTCCTGTAGACAGTGTTGGGCCTCCAAGAGCAGAGGTTTGTAGAACAGCAGCAAGTTTCCCTTAAGTGAATCACCCAAGGTTTATCAAACTCAGGGAGATAGAGGACAAAGATATCCCTCTCAAGAAACCCTGCAATCACGATACAAGAACTCTCTTGTGTCCCCAACACACCTAATACACTTGTCAGATGTATAGGTGCACTAGTTCGGCGAAGAGATAGTAAAACACAGGTGGTATAGATGGTGATAATTGATACGTCTCCGACGTATCGATAATTTCTTATGTTCCATGCCACATTATTGATGATATCTACATGTTTTATGCACACTTTATGTCATATTCGTGCATTTTCTGGAACTAACCTATTAACAAGATGCCGAAGAGCCGATTCTCTGTTTTCTGCTGTTTTTGGTTTCAGAAATCCTAGTAACGAAATATTCTCGGAATTGGACGAAATCAACGCCCAGGGTCCTATTTTGCCATGAAGCTTCCGGAAGACCGAAGAGGAGTCGAAGTGGGGCCACGGGGAGCCGCCACCATAGGGCGGCGCGGCCCAGGCCCTGGCCACGCCGACCTATGCTGTGGGGCCCTCGTGTGGCCCCCCACGTTGCCCTTCCGCCTACTTAAAGCCTCCGTCGCGAAACGCCCAGTACGAAGAACCACGATACGAAAAACCTTCCAGAGACGCCGCCGCCGCCAATCCCATCTCGGGGATTACGGAGATCTCCTCCGGCACCTCGCCGGAGAGGGGATTCATCTCCCGGAGGACTCTTCACCGCCATGGTCGCCTTCGGAGTGATGAGTGAGTAGTTCACCCCTGGACTATGGGTCCATAGCGGTAGCTAGATGGTTGTCTTCTCCTCATTGTGCTTCATTGTTGGATCTTGTGAGCTGCCTAACATGATCAAGATCATCTATCTGTAATGCTATATGTTGTGTTTGTCGGGATCCGATGGATAGAGAATACCATGTTATGTTAATTATCAAGTTATTACGTATGTGTTGTTTATGATCTTGCATGCTCTCCGTTATTAGTAGAGGCTTTGGCCAAGTTGATGCTAGTAACTCAAAGAGGGAGTATTTATGCTCGATAGTGGGTTCATGTCTCCGTGAATCTAGGGGAGTGACAGAAACCCCTAAGGTTATGGATGTGTTGTTGCCACTAGGGATAAAACATTGATGCTATGTCCGAGGATGTAGTTGTTGATTACATTACGCACCATACTTAATGCAATTGTCTGTTGCTTTGCAACTTAATACTGGAAGGGGTTCGGATGATAACCTGAAGGTGGACTTTTTAGGCATAGATGCGGTTGGATGGCGGTCTATGTACTTTGTCGTAATGCCCAATTAAATCTCACTTGTACTTATCATTACATGTATGTGCATTGTTATGCTCTCTCTATTTGTCAATTGCCCGACTGTAATTTGTTCACCCAACATGCTTTTATCTTATGGGAGAGACACCTCTAGTGAACTGTGGACCCCGGTCCATTCTTTTATACTGAAATACAAATCTGCTGCAATATCTGTTCTTTACTGTTTTCTTGCAAACAATCATCTTCCACACAATTCGGTTAACCCTTTGTTACAGCAAGCCGGTGAGATTGACAACCTCACTGTTTCGTTGGGGTAAAGTACTTTGGTTGTGTTGTGCAGGTTCCACGTTGGCGCCGGAATCTGCGGTGTTGCGCCGCACTACATCCCGCCGCCATCAACCTTCAACGTGCTTCTTGAATCCTACTGGTTCGATTAAACCTTGGTTTCTAACTGAGGGAAACTTGCCGCTGTGCGCATCACACCTTCCTCTTGGGGTTCCCAACGGACGTGTCAATTACACGCATCAAGCAAATTTCTGGCGCCATTGCCGGGGAGATCAAGACACGCTGCAAGGGGAGTCTTCACTTCCCAACCTCTTTACTTTGTTTTTGTCTTGCTTTATTTTATTTACTACTTTGTTTGCTGCATTATATCAAAACACAAAAAAATTAGTTGCTAGCTTTACTTTATTTATTGTCTTGTTTGCTATATCAAAAACACAAAAAAATTAGTTACTTGCATTTACTTTACTTGATTCATCATGTTTCCTTTTAATTTTACCACAACAGACATACCGGTAGGACGCGGGTCTATAATTGGGAGAAACAATATAGAAGAACTTTCCAGTCATGTTAGTACCGTTGAAGATTTTGAAGATAGACACTTGGTAGAACTTGCTCCTACTTATGAAATTGCTGCTGCTGCTTTAGTCCGCATGTTGGAAACTAAATTTGTTAATCTCAATCCTATAATCCAACACATGTTTCTTACACTCGGTGATATGGAAGAGGGGGAAAAGAAAGATTTTGTTTTAGAAACCCTTCTTAGAGAATTTGGTGGTCTAGCAAGAGAGGCTAGAAAGGTCTTTGCTAAATTTAATATGCTTGGTTCTCATACTAATTTTGTTGGTCTCCTTGAAAAAATGGACATGGATAGAATAAGGTACACTAATAATATTAATGATGGTGGGGAGATCAAAGCACCAATACCATGTAAACTCCTAGCTATGAATGATGCACTAGAAAATAACTATGCTTGGCTTGTTCCTGAAAATTTGTTCGATGAGAGTAGCAAGCCCAAGACTAATGAAAAGGGAGACGCTGAAACTTATGTATCCAATATACTATGCATGGTTGAGAAAACTCCAAACCCCGCTGTAGATGCACCACCCTTTGATAATACTTGATATACACTTTCTGCGCCTAGCTGAAAGGCGTTAAAGAAAAGCGCTTATGGGAGACAACCCATGTTTTTACTACAGTATTTTTGTTTTATATTTGAGTCTTGGAAGTTGTTTACTACTGTAGCAACCTATCCTTATCTTAGTTTTGAGTTTTGTTGTGCCAAGTAAAGTCTTTGATAGTAAAGTAAATACTAGATTTGGATTACTGCGCAGAAACAGATTTCTTTGCTGTCACGAATCTGGGTCTAATTCTCTGTAGGTAACTCAGAAAATTAAGCCAATTTACGTGAGTGATCCTCAGATATGTACGCAACTTTCATTCAATTTGGGCATTTTCATTTGAGCAAGTCTGGTGCCCTAATAAAATCCATCTTTACGGACTGTTCTGTTTTGACAGATTCTGCCTTTTATTTCGCATTGCCTCTTTTGCTATGTTGGATGCTTTGATCCATTAATGTCCAGTAGATTTATGCAATGTCCAGAAGTGCTAAGAATGATTGTTTCACCTCTGAACATGTTAATTTTTATTGTGCACTAACCCTCTAATGAGTTGTTTCGAGTTTGGTGTGGAGGAAGTTTTCAAGGATCAAGAGAGGAGTATGATACAATATGATCAAGGAGAGTGAAAGCTCTAAGCTTGGGGATGCCCCGGTGGTTCACCCCTGCATATTCTAAGAAGACTCAAGTGTCTAAGCTTGGGGATGCCCAAGGCATCCCCTTCTTCATCGACAACATTATCAGGTTCCTCCCCTGAAACTATATTTTTATTCCGTCACATCTTATGCACTTTGCTTGGAGCGTCGGTTTGTTTTTGTTTTTGTTTTGTTTGAATAAAATGGATCCTAGCATTCACTTTGTGGGAGAGAGACACGCTCCGCTGTAGCATATGGACAAGTATGTCCTTACGCTCTACTCATAGTATTCATGGCGAAGTTTCTTCTTCGTTAAATTGTTATATGGTTGGAATTGGAAAATGCTACATGTAGTAACTCTAAAATGTCTTGGATAATTTGATACTTGGCAATTGTTGTGCTCATGTTTAAGCTCTTGCATCATATACTTTGCACCCATTAATGAATAAACACTTAGAGCTTGCTAATTTGGTTTGCATATTTAGTTTCTCTAGAGTCTAGATAATATCTAGTATTGAGTTTTGAACAACAAGGAAGACGGTGTAGAGTCTTATAATGTTTACAATATGTCTTTTATGTGAGTTTTGCTGCACCGTTCATCCTTGTGTTTGTTTCAAATAACCTTGCTAGCCTAAACCTTGTATCGAGAGGGAATACTTCTCATGCATCCAAAATCCTTGAGCCAACCACTATGCCATTTGTGTCCACCATACCTACCTACTACATGGTATTTATCCGCCATTCCAAAGTAAATTGCTTGAGTGCTACCTTTAAAATTCCATCATTCACCTTTGCAATATATAGCTCATGGGACAAATAGCTTAAAAACTATTGTGGTATTGAATATGTACTTATGCACTTTATCTCTTATTAAGTTGCTTGTTGTGCGATAACCATGTTTCGGGGACGCCATCAACTACCCTTTGTTGAATATCATGTGAGTTGCTATGCATGTCCGTCTTGTCGCGAAGTAAGAGAGATCTACCACCTTAATGGTTGGAGCATACATATTGTTAGAGAAGAACATTGGGCCGCTAACTAAAGCCATGATTCATGGTGGAAGTTTCAGTTTTGGACATATATCCTCAATCTCATATGAGAATAATAATTGTTGCCACATGCGTATGCATTAAAGAGGAGTCCATTATCTGTTGTCCATGTTGTCCCGGTATGGATGTCTAAGTTGAGAATAATCAAAAGCGAGAAATCCAAAATGCGAGCTTTCTCCTTAGACCTTTGTACAGGCGGCATGGAGGTACCCCATTGTGACACTTGGTTAAAACATGTGTATTGCGATGATCCGGTAGTCCAAGCTAATTAGGACAAGGTGCGGGCACTATTAGTATACTATGCATGAGACTTGCAACTTGTAAGATATAATTTTCATAACTCATATGCTTTATTACTACCGTTGACAAAATTGTTTCATGTTTTCAAAATAAAAGCTCTAGCACAAATATAGCAATCGATGCTTTCCTCTTTGAAGGACCATTCTTTTTTACTTTTATGTTGAGTCGGTTCACCTATCTCTCTCCACCTCAAGAAGCAAACACTTGTGTGAGCTGTGCATTGATTCCTACATACTTGCATATTGCACTTGTTATATTACTCTATGTTGACAATTATCCATGAGATATACATGTTACAAGTTGAAAGCAACCGCTGAAACTTAATCTTCCTTTGTGTTGCTTCAATACCTTTACTTTGATTTATTGCTTTATGAGTTAACTCTTATGCAAGACTTATTGATGCTTGTCTTGAAGTACTATTCATGAAAAGTCTTTGCTTTATGATTCACTTGTTTACTCATGTCATTACCATTGTTTTGATCGCTGCATTCATTACATATGTTTACAAATAGTATGATCAAGGTTATGATGGCATGTCACTTCAGAAATTATCTTTGTTATCGTTTTACCTGCTCGGGACGAGCGAGAACTAAGCTTGGGGATGCTGATACGTCTCCGACGTATCGATAATTTCTTATGTTCCATGCCACATTATTGATGATATCTACATGTTTTATGCACACTTTATGTCATATTCGTGCATTTTACTGGAACTAACCTATTAACAAGATGCCGAAGAGCCGATTCTTGTTTTCTGCTGTTTTTGGTTTCGAGAAATCCTAGTAACGAAATATTCTCGGAATTGGACGAAATCAACGCCCGGGGTCCTATTTTGCCACGAAGCTTCGGAAGACCGAAGAGGAGTCGAAGTGGGGCCACGAGGCGCCGCCACCATAGGGCGGCGCGGCCCAGGCCCTGGCCGCGCCGACCTATGGTGTGGGGCCCTCGTGTGGCCCCCCACGTTGCCCTTCCGCCTACTTAAAGCCTCCGTCGCGAAACCCCCAGTACGAAGAACCACGATACGGAAAACCTTCCAGAGACGCCGCCGCCGCCAATCCCATCTCGGGGGATTACGGAGATCTCCTCCGGCACCCTGCCGGAGAGGGGATTCATCTCCCGGAGGACTCTTCACCGCCATGGTCGCCTCCGGAGTGATGAGTGAGTAGTTCACCCCTGGACTATGGGTCCATAGCGGTAGCTAGATGGTTGTCTTCTCCTCATTGTGCTTCATTGTTGGATCTTGTGAGCTGCCTAACATGATCAAGATCATCTATCTGTAATGCTATATGTTGTGTTTGTCGGGATCCGATGGATAGAGAATACCATGTTATGTTAATTATCAAGTTATTACCTATGTGTTGTTTATGATATTGCATGCTCTCCGTTATTAGTAGAGGCTTTGGCCAAGTTGATGCTAGTAACTCCAAGAGGGAGTATTTATGCTCGATAGTGGGTTCATGTCTCCGTGATGGGGGAGTGACAGAAACCCCTAAGGTTATGGATGTGCTGTTGCCACTAGGGATAAAACATTGATGCTATGTCCGAGGATGTAGTTGTTGATTACATTACGCACCATACTTAATGCAATTGTCTGTTGCTTTTTAACTTAATCTTTGGAAGGGGTTCGGATGATAACTTCGAAGGTGGTCTTTTTAGGCATAGATGCAGTTGGATGGCGGTCTATGTACTTTGTCGTAATGCCCAATTAAATCTCACTGTACTTATCATGACATGTATGTGCATTGTTATGCTCTCTCTATTTGTCAATTGCTCGACTGTAATTTGTTCACCCAACATGCTTTTATCTTATGGGAGAGACACCTCTAGTGAACTGTGGACCCCGGTCCATTCTTTTATACTGGAAATACAAATCTGCTTGCAATACTTGTTCTTTCTTGTTTTCTTGCAAACAATCATCTTCCACACAATACGGTTAACCCTTTGTTACAGACAAGCCGGTGAGATTGACAACCTCACTTGTTTCGTTGGGGCAAAGTACTTTGGTTGTGTTGTGCGGGTTCCACGTTGGCGCCGGAATCTACGGTGTTGCGCCGCACTACATCCCGCCGCCATCAACCTTCAACGTGCTTCTTGACTCCTACTGGTTCGATTAAACCTAGGTTTCTAACTGAGGGAAACTTGCCGCTGTGCGCATCACACCTTCCTCTTGGGGTTCCCAACGGACGTGTCAATTACACGCATCAATAATATTGCAGGAAGTAAAGATGCAGTAAAACAGTAAACAAACGGTGCCAGAAAAATAGCTTGCTGACGTGGGAGGCAATTCTCTGTGGTGTAAACAAGGCCTAGGGATCATACTTTCACTAGTGGACACTCTCAACATTGATCACATAACTGAATAAACAAATACTCTACACTCTCTTGTTGGATGACAAACACCATTCATTGTGTAGGGCTACAAGAGCTCCCTCAAGCCGGAGTTAACAAGCTCCACAACATTCGGTGTTCATATTTAAGTAACCTTAGAGTGCATAATATACCATTGCAATTATACCGAGTACTAACATAGCATGCACACTGTCACCATCAGGCTATGAAAGGGGGAATAGATCGCATCAATACTATCATAGTAATAGTTAACTTCATAATCTACAAGAGATCACAATCATAACCTACGCCAAGTACTACATGATGCACACACTGTCACCATTACATCATGGAGGAGGAATAGAATACTTTAATAACATCACTAGAGTAGCACATAGATGATATTCAACTAGATCACAAAGAGAGAGATGAATCACATAGCTACGGTAGAGCCCTCAGCCTCGGGGGAGAACTACTCCCTCCTCATCATAGGAGACAGTAGCGTCGATGGAGATGGCGGTGGTGTCGATGGAGATGCCTTCCGGGGGCAATTCCCCGTCTCGGCGGCGTGCTGGAACAGAGACTTCTGTCCCCCGAATCTTGGCTTCGCGATGGCGGCGGCTCTGGAACTTTTCTTGTATCGTGGCTTTTCCCTATAGGGTTTTCGCGAGGGAGACCTTAAGTAGGCGGAAGGGCAGCCTCGGAGGGGCCCTGGTGGGGCCACACAATAGGGGGGCGCGCCCCACCCCTTGGCCGCGCCGCCCTGGCGTGTGGGGCCCCCTGGCTCCCCTCTTGTCTCACTCTGGTGTTCTGGAAGCTTCGTGCAAAAATAAGTTATTGGGCGTTGATTTCGTCCAATTCCGAGAATATTTCCAGTGTAACATTTCTGAAACCAAAAACAGCAGAAAACAGGAACTGGCACTTCGGCATCTCGTCAATAGGTTAGTTCCGGAAAATGCATAAAATCATCATAAAGTGTGAACAAAACATGTAGGTATTGTCATAAAACAAGCATGGAACATCAGAAATTATAGATACGTTTGAGACGTATCAGGTCCCCTCCCTAGGGTTTCCGAAGATACATATCAACGGAGCGTCGGAACCGCTCAAAAACTTGCATATGTCCCTAGCATATGTGCACAAGTGTTATGTAGGGTTTGGCTAACCTTGCATGTACCCGACGTTGACGATTTTTGCAGACATGGGCCAGCACTTGGTGAAAATCCAGGATCTGTATGTGCAAACTCCTGGTACGGCTCAAACGGAGCCTATTTTATGGTAAAGTAAGCCCAGACTATGGTTTCCATGTACATATGTCCTAAACAAACCAAAGCAAATAAAAAAATCCGTTGTTACACCATCACACGTACAAAGCTCTAGGGGTAGATCTGCGGGGTCCCCGCCCCAGGGTTTCCGAAGATACAGATCACCGGAGCGTCGAAACCGCTCAAAAACTTGCATATGTCCCTAGCATATGTGCACAAGTGTGATGTAGGTTTTGGCTAACCTTGCATGTACCCGGCGTTGACGATTTTCGCAGACATGGGCCAGCACTTGGTGAAAATCCAGGATCTGTATGTGGAAACTCCTGGTACGGCTCAAACGTAGCCTATTTTATGGTAAAGTAAGCCCAACCTATAGTTTACATGTACATATGTCCTAAACAAACCAAAGCAAATAAAAAAATCCATTGTTACACCGTCACACGGAGAAAGCTATAGGGGTAGATCTGCGGGGTCCCCGCCCTAGGGTTTCCGAAGATACAGATCACCGGAGCGTCGGAACCGCTCAAAAACTTGCATATGTCCCTAGCATATGTGCAAAAGTGTGATGTAGGCTTTGGCTAACCTTGCATGTACCCGGCGTTGACGACATGGGCCAGCAATTGGTGAAAATCCAGGATCTATATGTGGAAACTCCTGGTACGGCTCAAACGGAGCCTATTTTATTGTAAAGTAAGTCCAACCTATGGTTTCCATGTACATATGTCCTAAACAAACCAAAGCAAATAAAAAAAATCCGTTGTTACACAGTCACACGGAGAAAGCTATAGGGGTAGATCTGCGGGGTCCCCGCCCTAGGGTTTTAGGGGAAATGAGTAGGAAACGGCCCGTTGCACCACATAGTTTGTCGGAACGAGGCCATATTTGGCACGTGTGTGGGCCCTAGGATGGGAAGCAAGGCCCCGGTCGCGGATTTCCAATCCGACCCACGGGCGACGGTGTTTCCATTTTCGGGGTTCCCGAAGGCCTTTTTTTTGTGAAGCAGCTACATGGTGCGCATTTCAGTATTGCGCGAGACCTCCGTGCAGTGTTAGGATGCCTCCTACGCACCACCTATCACATGCCATATGCGCGCGGTAGCCATCTGGGATCCCCCCCCCCGCTTCCTGCGGTGTCCCGCCGAATCCGTTGGAAACTGACCGGATTTGAACTGGGGCCACACTTTCCTTCGCTCAATAAATGCCGGGAAAATGTTTTTAGGTCTATGACGCGTCATTTTATGTGCTAAATGTTTTCCGTTTAGTGCGTTTGTGGACGAGTGCAACCGCACGCCCGGTACGGCCATACCGCATGTCCCGGCGGCCCCGTTTTGCACAGTTGGCAAAGTAAACGAAGTCATAAAATCACGCGGAGCCGCGTGGCGTCATTTTATGTGTCCTAGTAACCACTGCAAAAGACGGAATTGGGATACGGCAATTATCTTGAAAAACCCTTCACGAACAGGGCTATCACGTGCGGAGTTTTATGGCTTTTTGGGGAAATGAGTAGGAAACGGCCCGTTTCACCACATAGTTTGTCGGAACGATGCCATATTTGGCACGTGCGTGGGCCCTAGGATGGGAAGCAAGGCGCCGGTCGCGGATTTCCAATCCGACCCACGAGCGACGGTGTTTCCATTTTCGGGGTTCCCGAAGGCCTTTTTTTTAAGCAGCTACATGGTGCGCATTTCGATGTGCGCGAGACCTCCGTGCGGTGTTAGGATACCTCCTACGCACCACCTACCACATGCCATTTGCGCGCGGTAGCCATCTGGGATCCCCCCCGCTTCCAGCGGTGTCCCGCCGAATCCGCTGGAAACTGACCGGATTTGAACTGGGGCCACACTTTCCTTCACTCAATAAATGCTGGGAAAAATGTTTTTAGGTCTATGATGCGTCATTTTATGTGCTAAATGTTTTCCGTTTAGCGCGTTGGCGGACGGGTGCAAACGCGCGCCCGGTACGGCCATACCGCATGTCCCGGCGGCCCCGTTTTGCACAGTTGGCGAAGTAAACGAAGTCATAAAATCGCGCGGAGCCGCGTGGCGTCATTTTATGTGTCCTAGTAACCACTGCAAAAGACGGAACTGGGATACGGACAATTATCTTGAAAAACCCTTCACGAACATGGCTATCACGTTTGGAGTTCTATGGCTTTTAGGGGAAATGAGTAGGAAACGGCCCGTTGCACCACATAGTTTGTCGGAACGTTGCCATATTTGGCACGTGTGTGGGACCTAGGATGGGAAGCAAGGCCCCGGTCGCGGATTTCCAATCCGACCCACGGGCGACGGTGTTTCCATTTTCGGGGTTCCCGAAGGCCTTTTTTCGTGAAGCAGCTTCATGGTGCGCATTTCAGTATTGCGCGAGACCTCCGTGCAGTGTTAGGATACCTCCTACGCACCACCTATCACATGTCATATGCGCGCGGTAGCCATCTGGGATCCCCCCCGCTTCCTGCGGTGTCCCGCCGAATCCGCTGGAAACTGACCGGATTTGAACTGGGGCCACACTTTCCTTCGCTCAATAAATGCCGGGAAAAATGTTTTTAGGTCTATGACGCGTCATTTTATGTGCTAAATGTTTTCCGTTTAGCGCGTTGGCGGACGGGTGCAACCGCGCGCCCGGTACGGCCATACCGCATGTCCTGGCAGCCCCGTTTTGCACAGTTGGCGAAGTAAACGAAGTCATAAAATCGCGCGGAGCCGCGTGGCGTCATTTTATGTGTCCTACCAACCTTATTTTGAAAGTTTTTACAAGGAGTTTTATCCATTAAGTTATACTTAGCAACAAACATATGGCTTCACACATCATTGTAAAAAAAGCAAAATAAAAAAATAAAAAAATTTGTGGTGACGGCCTAGCCGTCGGCACAGCTAGGTCGTCTAAGTGGTCAAGCCAGACCGTAAAAATAAAATAAAAAAATCTGTGCCGACGGCCTAGCCGTCGGCACAGCTAGGTCGAGCTGTAAGTGGTCAAGCCAGACAACTCCGGCTCACAGACCCGCGCCGCCTCCCTCTTCCAACCCCCTCCTCCCCCAGACGCCTCCGCTGCGCCTGCTCCTTCTCCGCCGCGCCTGCTGCTACTGCTGCAGATCCCGCCGCCGCGCCTGCTCCTCCCCTGCCGCGCCGCGCCCGCTCCTCCCCTGCCGCGTCGCCGCCGCGCCTGCTCCTCCCCTGCCGCGCCGCGCCCGCTCCTTACCTGCCGGGTCGCCGCCGCGCCTACTCCTCCCCTGCCGCGTCGCGCCTGCTGCTCCTCCCCACGCCTCCCCTGCCGCGCCGCATCTGCTCCTCCCCACGCCTCCCTGCCTCGGCCGCGCCACCTCTACCTCGACCGCGCCACCTCTGCCTCGGCCGCGCCACCCCTGCCCCGACCACCACCTCCACCCGTGCAGCAATGCTGCTCCCGGATTAGGTACATTTTTTTGCATTTAATAATTACTAATTGTTGCAATTTGAAAATAGCAAATAGAAAATAGAAATGAAAATGGAAAATAGAAAATAGAGATAGAAATAGAAATAGAAATAGAAAATAGGAAATAGAAATGGAAAATAGGAAGTAGAGATAGAAATAGAAATAGAGATAGAAAAAGAAATAGAAATAGAAATAGAAAATAGGAAATGGAAATGGAAAATAGCAAATAGAAAATAGAAATGGAAAATAGCAAATAGAAATAGAAATGGATTATAGAAATAGAAATATGATTTTAACAATTTGAATTTGTTGTTGTCTTAACTAGGCCGATGGCGTGACGACCCCGAATCCCTGCTGCTTGACGCGATTCGAGATGGTCGCCGACATCGCCGAGGGTGAGCTAAAACTCCACCTCCTCCATATTTTTACATCACTAGATTCATTTTTCAAGTAAAGTTGCGTAACCTAGGTGTCACTTCCCGTCCGCGAGCGTTACGCGGATAAATATGCATTAGTGGTCGGCATATTTTCAACCGTAACGCTTGCGGCATTTACGGGATAGTCGGCGGATGCGTAGTTGTCTACGTTTTCCATGTTCTACTCCGGTCCGAGTCAGGATTTCGGTGGTGCCTCCCCGTTGTTCTCCGGATGCACATCCTCTCGGTTTTTTGTCGAGACGTGTATCGGGAGAGCAGAGGGGAGGTGCTGCCGAAATTCTGACTTGGACCGGGGTAGAGCATGGAGAACGTAGCCAACTACGGATCCGGCGGCTGCTAGGAGCCCACCTGGTAGAGATGTAGGTTGATGCATGCGTTTCGCCCGCTAAAATAAATAAAAATATGATGCATTTAATTTCATGGTACTATTTGTTGTTTGTCTCCCAATCAAGCAGAGGATGGCTGATAATGGGTGGATGTACAATGGCCATGCTAGTTCGACTGAAATGACAGAAGAGTGGGTATGGAAGACCAATTTATTAGTGAAGGAGTTAGCGCGTGGTTCAAAGTCAGTCGTTTGTCCAAGTTTCCCTTGCGCTCGTTGCAAGAGGCATCATCGTCACGGAAAGGATGATATAACTAAACATCTTTGGTTGAATGGGTATATGCCTGTGTCGACTTTGCTCAGTACGAACGTGACAGAGGTGAGGTGATGAGGCAGCGAATAGATGGAAATGAGGACGATGGGATTAGATACTTGCTAGATGATCTTCGCGATGCCTACATGCTAGAATCGCCTCCGCTAGAACAGGAGGGACCGCCAGAACAGGAGGAACCGCCAGAACCGGAGGAACCCGAGCCAACCGCAAAGGCCTTCTATGATATGATGGCTGCGGCTAAGAGGCCTCTATACGAGGGTGCAAAAATTTCTCAGCTCGTTGCCATCGCGCAAGTACTAGCCGACAAGGCCCAGTTCGACAGCACCCATGCATGCTTTGAAAAAAATCGTGTAACAGTTGGTAACATGTTGCCCGAAGGCCATTGTCTGCCTAAAACCATGTATGCAGCAAAGAAAATGTTGAAAGCGCTTAGCATGGATTATGTGAAGTATGATTGTTGTCCCAAAAACTGTCTTTTGTTATGGAAAGAATTTGCGGATGACAAATATTGTAGCAAGTGTGGGTCCTCTAGGTATCATGAGATAAAAAGAGCTAATGGTGAGAAGGTGCAGACAAAAGTCGCCGTGAAGATTCTTCGTTATCTCCCGTTCATAAAAAGAATCCAACGGCTTTACATGTCCGAGGAGTCTGCCAAACAGATGAGGTGGCATAAGAACGGGTTGAGATTCAAGGACGAGGAGGGACGGCTAAACATGGGGCACCCATCTGATGGTAAAGCATGGCAGAACTTCGATCCAAAACACCCTGATAAGGCAAATGATGCTCGGAATGTCAGAATTGTGGTAGAAACCGATGGATTCAATCCATATGGTATGTCAGCATCCTCGTACAGCTGTTGGCCCGTGTTTGTTATTCCGCTCAATCTCCCTCCCGGAGTCCTTTTTTAACACCGTCCTGAACATTCCTGACAAGACAAAGGATAATGTCAAGCTAGAGTCAATGTTGAGAATCTATGTGACAGGCAAAGACTACACATGCATCCTCCTGAGGGCAATCGAAAAAATTGGTTCAAGCCGCATGCCAACTACGTGCTTGATAGTCTCCAGAACAAGGAGGCAATGATGTGGCTGAAATGCGCCGTTATGTTCCCAGATGGCTATTGTTCGAATATGAGTAAGGGAGTCAATCTTACAACAGGAAAAGTAAACGGGCTCAAGAGTCACGACTATCATATATGGATTGAGCGGCTGATGCCGGTGATGGTTTGAGGGTATCTCCCCGAGCATGTCTGGCGAGTGCTTGCGGAGTTGAGCCATTTCTTCCGCACGGTCTGTGCTAAGAAGATATGTGAGTCGGTGATTGAGAAGCTGCATGATCAAGTGCTGGAGTTGTTATGCAAGTTAGAGATGATCTTTCCACCAGGTTTCTTTACTCCGATGTTACATCTCATTGTGCATCTTGCGAACGAGGCACTCTTGGGTGGACCGGTGCAGTATCGTTGGCAGTTTTGTATATTGAGAGAGAGTTCAAGTATATTCGAAACAAATGTGGCAACAAAAATAAGATTGAAGCATGCATAGCTGAGTCAACTATCCTCCGGGAGATGGCAGATGCCACGACAACGTACTATGCAGATGATGTTCCCACTATGCATAACCCGATATCTCGGTACAATATCGACGAGCCCAAGCATGACCCCAAGCTCCTCCTCTTCAAATGTCACGGTGGCAAGGCTGGTGCCTCTAAAAAGGGCATCTTGACAAAGGAAGAGAAAGATTGCATAATGTTTTATGTGGTTACGAACATGCAAGAAGTGTTCAAATTCATAAGGTAAAATGGTGAACAAATTACTTTGCAATTAGTAACTCGATTTTGGTCTAATACGTATTTTCTCCCTTTTAGCCAATACAAGGATGAATATTGGACGAGATCGACGGATCCCTCTGATGCGGAGATGGAGATTCTTCTGAAAGAGAGTCGTCCCGGAAAGAAAAAATTCCTGGATTGGTTCTACGTAAAAGTAATTTCTAACAAGTCCCTTTTAGCCAATACTTTTGCAATCCGTGACTTGTCCCTCTTATTACACGTAACTAATGCAAAAAAACAATTTGAACTGAATTTGTAGGGAGGTGATCCCAACGTTGAGATGACGGATGAGCTGAGATGTGTTTCCCAGGGTTGTAATCGTAGAATCTCAATGTATGAGAAGTACGATGTGAATGGGTATTGCTTCCATACAGAGTATCACCAGAATAATCGGCCTAACCCAAAAACTATAAATACTGGGGTCTTCACCAAAGGATCCGATGACATAGAATACTACGGAAGGTTAGAGAATGTATACGAGCTGACATTCAATAGGACAAACATACAACTCAATCTCGTTGTGTTCAAATGCCACTGGTTCGACCCACAAGTTGGACAGAGAAGCACTCCTTCCATTGGGTTAGTTGAAGTTAGGCCTTCAACCTGCTATAGAGGAGCCGATGTCTTTGTTGTGGCTCACCAAGCCAAGCAAGTTTATTATTTGCCCTACCCATGTCAAAAGGAGTACCTGAAAGGCTGGGAAGTCGTGTTCAAGGTATCAACACATGGTAAGCTACCCATGCCCTCCGACGAGGATTACAACAACATTGACCCTGTAACATACGAGGGAATTTTTTATCAAGAGCAAGAGAACTTTGGGGATTTCGAAATAGAAATTGGTCTTGAGGACCTCGAGAACGAGGCACATCTTCATGGTGAAACAGTGGTGGACCTAAAGGACATACAAATGCTCACCAAGTTACATGAGGGCAATGGCTTCAATGATGAGCCTCCACCGGACATTCCCACCCAACCTCATTACTCACATGATACTGATAGTGATAGTGAAAATGAGAACCCAATGCCTCGTTATGAGAACCCAATGCCTCATTATGATAGTGATGATTCGAGGTGAGGGTCCTTTATGTCTTTATGCTTAGTATCTATTTTTCAATATGCTTCTTATACTTAGTATTTATTTTTCAATATGCTTCTTATACTTAGTATCTATTTTTCAACATGCTTCGCCATATATTTTTTTTGCTTAGTGTCTACATTTTATTAAGGCATGAATGCTTACTTGTTTACTCTTTGTCAATGCAGGTGATTGATCAATATGAGCGGAAGCAAGGAATCCATGAACTCCATTCTGAAGAGCATGAGCCAACAGAAGTTCACCGGGACCACTAGAAGTGGAAGACCAACGCGTGCCAGCTCGCGTTACGCGGACGACGACACGGGTGGAGTTGGAGGTGGAGGTGGAGGTGTAGGTGTAGGTGGAGGTGGAGGTGGAGGACGAGGTGGAGGTGGAGGACGTGGTGGAGGTGGAGGACGAGGTGGAGGTGGAGGACGAGGTGGAGGTGGAGCTGGAGGACGAGGCGGAGGTGGAGGACGAGGACGAGGTGGAGGTGGAGGACGAGGACGAGGTGGAGGTGGACCTTTCCTTGGTGACATACCCTCGCGCTACGGCGATGTGGCTTCCCGGTCCGCTCACACACGGTCTGCGAGGGGGAGATGGAGGTGGAGATGGAGGTGGAGGGGCAGGACGAGGAGGCGGAGAGGGAGCTGGCGCTGAAGAAGTTGCGCATTCGTGGTGAAGTGCAAGTCCCTGATGAGATGAGGGAGCCTACTAGCCGGGAGGCGAAATCCCTCATCATCCCGAACGACAAAGAGTAAGTTTAATTTTGAACATGTAGATTCATTTTGCTATGTACTAATGTATTCATTATTGTGCATAACTGATTGGCATACTAATGTTTTGATTATTGTGCAGCAATTGGACATATGACAAGGGGGTTCGCCAACCGTCGAGCATGATTGGAGCTCTTATTAGGCAGTATTGACCGGGCTTTTACACTCCGGTCCCCGGCGGCGAGAAGAAGCTAGCCGAGACTTGGGCGGACTATGAGGCAGCTCCTTGCCCGGGCTTTGGGAATGCTTCTGACGCCGTGTACACCAAGTTTTGGGTAAAACATGCTTCTCGAGTTTACTTAATAGTTGATGACCACACTATGCTAACTCATGTCTCTCTCACAATTATTCTTATGCATGATTGCAGACCCATTATAAGGTGCCTGATTATATGGTTGAGCAAGGGAAGGCGGTACTGACTAGGGCTTGTCGGAGGTTGACAAGGCAACGAGTGGTACAATCGAAGTATACCGCATCGGGCACTTCAAGGCTGAGCGAGGGCACGAGGGTCAAGAAAGTTGACAATATCAGGGTCGATACTCAGCTGACGAAGGAAGATTACTTGAAGGTAAGTAAATATTCAATGAGACTCTATGTTGCTCATAGTTGGGATTGCATTATGTGTTCTTCAAATGAGTTTTGGTTTTTCAGGTTATGCCCCTATGGTGCAAGAATAAGGAAGATGCATTTGAGGCCTTGGTAGCGAGGTGGGTTGGCAAAGACGCCGACTTCAACGCCAAGAGCGCGCGCAACAAGGCAAACCGGGGCACCGGAGGAACACATAGTGCGGGAAGCCGCAGCACTGAGCATTACAGGAAGCACAAGGTACATATATACATGGAACAACTTGCATTTATTTCCCCTCATATTAATAATTGATACACATAACATTTCTCTTGCTGTGCAGGAGGCGGAACTCGGGGAGCCTCTCACCGAGGGGGGAGGGTGGCAGAAGATGAAGCTGAAGCAGCCCGATCTGAGCCAGCCTCAGCCCTCGCTGCCCGAGTACTTCGGCTATGCCGAAGAGGAGTTGGAGAAGTACTGCTCGGTGTTCAAGGGTCTTCATCCGAGGTGGATGCTCCTATTGAGCGAGGAGACCGACTTGACGGCGATTATGGTGGCGGGGAGCGGCGCGGAGCATGGCCGCACGAAGCTTCTTAGTGGGGTGATCAAGCCGCGAGAGGACCCTCACGCAGATCAGGTCTACCCTCACCACCGGCGACCCACCGATCGCGCCTCCTCGACACCGTCGTACGGATGTAAGTTTTCTCATTTCCATCTTCTTTCCAACATTCATTCCTGAATGGCTAAATTGACATGACTCCTTTTCTTGGAAATTGTAGGCTAACTTTGAGGCCGCCTACGCGGCCACTTATGAAAGTATTTGACGGTTGTAGCAGAGTGGGACCTCAAGAGAGCGGCTTGGGAAGAGTACCGGGAGGCGACGAGTCGTGTAAGTTCCAATCTTTTATGGTTCAAAGACATGACAAGTCCCACCTCCCTTTTTTTTATATCTGCAGCGCTTGACATCTAAACTATCTTGCAGGCGCTCAGGATGTTCTTCTTGACTGGAGAGAGGATCGCACTTCCGGAAGAGGAGCCAGCTAGGCCGGGGCCGACTCCAGTGTGCCCATCGAGGGAAGCTTTCGCGGCCACATACTACGCACGGACTCCGGTAAGTCATGTGCCTAACCATTGTCTAAGATGCTTTCACCGCTTTCCTTTCGCATGTCTAAGATGCTAACTCTTGTCAAACATGTAGGGCACGGGAAGTTCGCGGAACCGATCCTCTCCTGGTTCGTCGCGCGAGGGCACACCGATGCACCCCGGCCGCCATTCTCCCGGTGCTTCAGGGTTTTCTCCTGTTGGCGATGCTTCAGGCCATGGTTCTACTTTGGTCTACCTCGACAAAGGCCGGACGCCTGAATTTACGAGTCAGGAACTTGGTTGGACCCCCTGATCTTAGTTCCCCTTAGCTAGGTGTCTAGCGGGTGTGCGTCGATCGTGTGTGCCATGTGTCGACGATGTATGATGATCGTGTGTGTTATATGTGTTGATGTGACATGCTACATATTTCTATGACGATAATGTTGTTGCTACATTTGATATGATGACGATGATTATGGTCTCGTGATGATGTTCATGTCATTACTGCTATTTTACTGCTATTTGTGATGTCCTGGGCTGGGCGGCAATTGGGGAAACCAAATTGCAGTGTCTGTGCCGACGGCATACCCTGACCGTGCCAAATGGCAGGAGCTGTGCCGACGGCTATGCCGTCGGCACAGAAGGGTGGCAGCAGCTGAGCAGGCGGAGCGCCTGGCGACGCGGCTGGGCCGATGGACCTGGGCCGACGGCATATCCGTCGGCACAGGAAAAGGGGGCGTGGACGCGTGGCAGCCCCTGGCCGTCCGAGCACAGCCGCTGGGCCGACGGATTGGCCGTCGGCACAACACCCTTCCTGGCCTAACGGCCGTTAGACGCTCCGCGGGCCCCACGCGGACTGTGCCGACGGCGTTGTCTAACCGTCGGGCTGGTTTCTATGCGGACGGCGCCAGGGTCTGTGCCGAGGCGATATTGTGCCGACGGCAGCCGTCGGCACAGGCCTGGGCCGACGGCAGCGTACCCTCTGCCGACGGTTGCCGGCCGTCGGCCCTGCGGCGGGTTCCTGTAGTGATGTATCTACATGCATATTTTGACAAAGTCGAGACAACCTTTCATGGACGGATGGAGTGCTTTGTTATGATCATTGCAACTGTTAGACAACTTATATTTTAGGTAGCTTCTGATATTTAGGATCCTAATTCTATATCCTAAACATGTAAGGTACTTTTCAAACTGTCTATATATACATGATCGGCCACGGTTTAGATTTTACAGCAACCATGTCGAAAAAGTCGAATCATTGATCCATGAACCAATAATGAAGTTAATATGAATCTGAAGCATGGATCTTAGCAAACAATAAAGGGGATAGGAAAACAACTGCACGTCCAGGAATTTCGCTGCCTTCATGAATGGTGATGCATTCACCTAAGCTAGGACCGTTTTGGCTATTAGTATGATGCTTTACCGTGTGCAAAGACAAGTACAAAGATATTGCCTCCCTGTTCCACTCAAAAGAAAAAAAAATCTCCCTGCTAGAGTCTCAATATATGTCTTGTGTGTGGTTCTCCTATGTACAGTTTCAGGTCATATATATCAATCTTCATTAATCTGAAAAACAAAAACACGCAGGATGCTAGAGTTAATTACTTGCAAGAAATCACAATTAACTTACCAGAATGCATGCACGTATGCAGTCAATGTATCCCTACCGCCTATGGCCAGTTCCTGCAGGCCAATGGCCGCTTCCCGTGTACGATTAAGAGGAAAGGTCGAGATGCAAGACATAGAAGTTGCACTAGTTAAAGAAACTCCTGAGGGGCCAGGCCGGGTTGGTAATCTCGTCTCTGCCGCTGGTTTCTGGTCTAGCTCCAATACGCCGTCCGACGACTGCGACTATGAACTCCGGCGAAACGCGCATAAGTTCAGCAATCCGCTCGAGTACCTTCCGACGACCGCCACGATAAACTCCAGCGAGACGTACACGATCACCAATCCACTCGAGTAACTTCCGTTGACCGCGACAATGAACTCCGGCGAGACGCACGTACACGATCTCGAACCGGCGTAGACCTGCACACATTGCAACTTTGCAAATCAGTCCGACTAGGTCTTGCACAATGCATATCTTAATTCGATCAAATCATCCATCCAGTATGGCTAAAGGCTGCATGGCGTACGCGGTATGAGATTAGAACCCTCACTCACGTGCATGCACTTAGGGATAGTCCACTTTGAACGGCCGAGTGCATCGGTGGAACCTTGCCCTTCTTGCCGGACCAGTCCGATGAATGAGTCAATTCTTCTAGCCTGGCTCACTCGGTGTGCATGAAGTCCATAGGACAGCCGATAGAATCCGAGGACTTGGTGATCATGGCAACGGCCGCATGGTCTTGTTTTCAGGTTGTGATCTCAGCGAAGCCGATCAATCGGAGAACTGGAGCGCTCGAGGATGGCAACAGCACGCCGCCGACGGCCACATATATGGAGGAATATATAGAGTTAGGGTTGCCAATACGCTGTCCGACGACAGCGACTATGAACTTCGGCGAGACGTGCGTGAGTTAACCAATCCGGTCGAGTACCTTCCGATGACCGCCACTAGTGGAAAACAGGGCTTTCGTGCAAGCCATTTGTCGCGGGCGCGTCTGGAGCCGCGAAAAATGGCTTGGCCACGTCGCCCCGAAACATTTTGGAGCGCTCCGGGCCTTTTTTCGCGGGCCGTACCACGATCCGCGACAAAAGGGGTCTGAGGCTGACCGTGGCCTGCTGGCACCATTTTTGTCGCGGGTCGTGGTATGGCCCGTGACAAAAGGTCCATGCCTATATATACACAGCCAGCCCCCCCACCTCCCTACATTTTTTTCCTTGGTGGTGAAAGATAGAGGTTTATGCTAGCTCTTTTTTTTCTTCATGTGCACAAGAGGTGTTTGATGAAATGTTTGTGAGGATGCCACTTGATTTAATTTGATAAGATTTCTCCTATTCGTGATCCTAAAAGGTTAGCAACTATTTTCTCGTATACATAGTCTGTACAATACTAATTTTAGCAAGGTGATTGCATCTGATACATAATTGTACTTATGATGGAGATGAGTCATCCATGGATGTACGGTAACCGATGTGCTCCTGCTTTCAGAGCGGGCGTGAAATCTTTCCTGTTTGTGGCCGAGGCCAACAAGTCGAAGGAAGGTTTTATGTGTTGTCCATGTCTGAAATGTAAGAATGAGAAGGATTACTCTTGCTCAAGAGACATTAAGAGCCACCTGCTTCGGTTCGGCTTCATGTCGAGCTATAATGTTTAGACCAAGCACGGAGAAGGCTATCTATCGAAGCAGGAGCATAACTGGGAAGAATTTTTGAAGTACAAGAGCTCAGAGGATGCTCTGGCACTGTCAAAGAAAAACAAGAAGAATGCAAGCGAAAATTTATATCACCATCATACGGGGCGAGGGGGATACCAAGTAGCCATGTCTAAGTGGGATGCACAAGAGGCTGAGATGCAGCGGAATGGGATCACTCCAGAACCCATCCGACAAAACTGGGACACGAGGGCTCGAAATTGGTTTCTTGGGCATGGCTGTGAGTATGACATGAAGACAGGGGACCTTGGTGAAAGTGACATCAAGGTTAAGATAGCCAGGGAAAAATGGCTTGAAGTGATGGCAGATATTAAATCGGGAAAACTGAAGTTTGCTCCCGATAGAGAGAAAGACTTGCTGGCGCTTGTCCTCGGTAATCCTGAAAATGGAGGACGAACAAGAGGCTTCGGCCCTAGTATTCCGTGGTCGCTTGGGTTTTCGGACGACGCGGAGACTTATACACTACTAGGGAAAGGCTTATAGCCGCACTCCTTACCGCCGGCAAATACGAGCTGAAGATGTCGGCGGTAATACCTTCCAGGGGGGCCTAACAGTACCGCCGGCGAACACGTAGGACGGCGCCGGGGGTAGCTCCTTTACCGCCGGCGAAACGAAAATTGAGGCGCCGGGGGTGCAATGGGCCGCGGGGTCCCATTTGGGCCTAGCCTTACCGCCGGCGTATTGGGCCCAAAGCGCCGGGGATACTGGGCTCTACCGCCGGCGAACGCGCGCGATAGATGCCGGCGGTATTGCCGAGCCAGGGTGGGCCACCTGGCCTTAACTTACCGCCGGCGTTTTATGTTGTAGGCGCCGGCGGTAACGTGCCCTACCGCTGGCATTTTGGGTTGTAGGCGCCGGCGGTAACCTGGGCATGTCCATTTAGGACGACCAGCCACCTACCACCACCCACACACACTCATATGTGATGGCAAATCAACCCAAGCACTAGTTAGCTCATTCCCCCACCCATTTTAGCTATTTCAACCAATAAAATATGATGTATTTGAGCAAATCATGCACTACCTAGCCCCTCTAGCATGATTTGCATAATCTAGATCTAGATATATGTCCTCCCACCACCTTTTCCACTAGATCTAGCTAGATCTCTCCATTTCTTAGATCTCTAGATCTCTCAAGCATTAAAGTCGACGTGTGGCGTCTCTCGGGTGCTTTTGGACGTCGCGGCAACTAATAGGTACATAACTAAATGAGTGGAATGTTCATATGTTGGCGAAAATTCGTGGTTATATCACTAGTACTAGTGGTGGCAAAAGGTGGTCCATATATGTAAATGCATTATTTTGCATTTGTTTACGCGTGCAGGAACATTGAGTTGCCAATGTTTTTGCTGGAATGTTGATTAACTTCCGTTCCGGCGAATTTTGGAACTCCAGCATGACAATATTTAGCAAAGGTCATGCCGAATTTTTTCCGTGAAAATCGAGACGGCGGTGTAATCAATTATCTTGTCTTGTAGGCGGCGATGGTCATCGCGATGAGGGACAGCGTCGTGGATAGATACGTGGAACGCGCGACGGCCGACATGTATCGAAATAAGCGAAAGGATATAATGTGTCCTTGTCGAAGATGCAAGCTAGGATCGTTGTTTGACCCCTTCTCAGGCATAGTGAATCAACACCTGCTCAGGTATAGTTTCATGGAGGGGCATACTCGGTGGATGAGTGATGATGGAGATGATGATATCGATGGTGATGATGATGGAGATGATGATGGTGGAGATGATGATAACGAAGGTGATGGAAAGGATGCCCCACACGACAATGGAGAGGAGGTTGAAGAGGATGGCGCACACGTTGATGGTGATCAAGAAGGCCGGGAAGAACATGCGGCCGACGGGGACATGAGTAGAAATACCCCGCTAACCGCGGCCGTGCAGGACCGTCATGTTAAGGAACTTCTTCTCAGCAACACATCGACCGACCCCAAAATCGCTGGTAGACGGAAGGCTAAGCTGGATCAACTCGAGGTAGACTCGAGAACTCCGTTGTACGATGTAGCTCGTGGGACGGAGGAGAGCCGTCTGAGATACGCTCTCGATATTATGGAGATGAAGGCAAAGCACAAATGGACGGACACAAGCGTGGACGAACTCTTCGGATACTTGAAGATCCACTTTCCTAAATATAACACGTGTGCCGGTAGCCTACAGGAGGCCAAGAAAATCGTGTGCCCTCTCGATTTACCGCACCAGAAATACCACGCATGCATCAGTGACTGCGTAATATATCGGAACGAGCATGCCAATCTCGATACATGCCCACGGTGTGGCGAATCTCGATACAAGAGAGGGACAAGAAAATCTCCTCGAAAAGTTGTGTGGTACTTCCCGCTCACGCCCCGTCTGCAGCGGTACTTCGTGGACCCCAAGGAAGCAAAGCTCATGCGCTGGCACGCGGAAAGAAAGGAGGCGGTGATGCGTGATGTGGAGCGGGTTGAAAACCCAGTGCTAACACACCCTTCGGGTGCAAGCCGATGGAAAACATTAGACGATGAGTATTACGAAGAATTCGGGAAAGAACCAAGGAACATCAGGTTGGGTGCGAGCACCGACGGACTCAATCCGTTTGGGAACCAAAGCAGCAAGCACAGCACCTGGCCCGTGTTTGTATGGATGTACAACCTCCCTCCATGGCTATGCCTGAAGAAGAAGTACATACACATGAGTATACTAATCCAAGGGCCGACGCAGCAAGGGAGCGATATCAACCTGTATCTGGAGCTATTGAAGGAGGAGCTAGTCCCTCTGTGGGAGGAAGGGATAGAAACTTGGGACGCCTACGGACAAGAAACTTTCCGTATGAAAGCCGCACCTGTTGACGACGGTGCGGGACTATCTTGGATACGGATATATCGCGTGCCGGGTGTGCCACGGACACAAGGCATGTGTGAGGTGCATGGAAAAGACGCCGTTTTACAGCTGGGTAAGGATCCCGGGTCTTCAAAAACCGTCTACATGAGGCATCGAATGTGGCTTCCCAAGAATGACCCGTGGAGGAAGCGTGGAGACCTGTTCAATGGGAAGGATGAGGTCGAGGGACCTCCACCAATGGCAAGCGGCGTAGACAAAATGATATTAGCCTTGTCTTGTGGGCCCGCCCCCAACCTCATGACTTATCAGAAATACGACATCAATGGTTACACATTCTCAACAGAGGAGAGAGACATCAGAAGCGACTATCAGAACTCGGGTGTGACGATGGAATCGTACACGGGTGAAGAGAAGAAAAGGTACTACGGAAGGATCGAGGAAATCTGGAAGCTCAACTACGTCGGGGAGAAGCTACCGATGTTTCGTGTCAGATGGGCTACGGACGTCACAAAAGAAGATGCGTATGTCACCACCATGCGACTGCCCCCCAAATCCAAGACCAAGAACCCCACCGCGCAAAATGAGCCTTGGGTATTGGCTAAGCACGTCGAGCAATGCTTCTTCATAAGCCGACCCGTCAAGGCCCAGCCGTGTTGTCGTAAGGAGAGGAAAAAGGGCCCTCGTCGGAATGGATGGAGTTGCCGACGAGCAAGACTTCGACGGCCTCGTCGGAGACCCAATGATGGAAGAACCCGATGAAGACGATAGAACCTACACACTAAGAAGAAGAAGGACGACGCTACCTAGGTCAAGTGTTCCTCCGTACACAAGGAGTCGCGACGATACCGGTGGGGTCACAAGGACCAAGCGGAAGGGACTTTGAAGTCATTTGTGTATTTATAATAATTATCTCTCGAACAACCATTTGTCCTTTTCAAGTGTATCCTAAATTTATGTCTTGGTTTTTTATCGGATCTCGCCGAAAGTACTTTGAATTCATTCAAGAATTAAAATCATCAATTTATGTCTCGCAATTTATCCTTCATTGGTTTATTTTATCGGATGTTGCCAAAGGACTTTACAATTTATCTAAATAACTAGAAACAATAAAAAAAGGTCTTAAGAAAAGAAAAAAAAGTTGCCAAAGGACTTTACAATTTATCTAAATAACTAGAAACAATAAAAAAAAGGTCTTAAGAAAAGAAAAAAAAGGGTGCCTTTTTTGCACCCACAAGGATTCGAACCCTGGGTGCTTCGGCTGTGCAGAAGCGACTGGAACCACTGTGCTAAGTAATCAGTTTTGATTAATCAACATGTTTATTGAACTAAAGGTGTCTCGCCAGCTGAAGGAAAAAAAAACTTACCCCCGGCGAATTAGGCTCTTTCCGCCGGTGGTAACAACAAGTGGGCCCACCTGTTAGTGGCTGTAAACTTACCGCCGGCGTTTACGCCAAAACGCCGGGGGTAGGCTTGCAACGACTTGTCGTGTGACGCGTTCCCCCACCCCGCACCATGCACCCCGCACCGTCAAATCGCCAAATCCCCTGCCGATCCGCCGATCCCCGCACCCCGCACCGTCGATCCGCCGCCGTCGGCCTCCCTGCTGCCGTCCCTCCCCTGTCGTCGTCCTCCACGCTGCTGCCGCCCCTCCCCTCGCGCGGCTCAACTTCCCCGTGGTGGTGATCGACGCCGACGCGGGCCTGCGCAACCTCGACGAGAACCGCGTCCACCTGAGCACCTTGGCCCGCCGCCGCCACCGCGACGCCGCTCGGGCCAAGGTCCGCAAGACCGCCGAGAAGCTCCTAATCTCCCATGTGAGTCACCTCCCCCTTTCCTCCGCGTGAGTTCATGCTTAATTTGGGCAATCCTCTCCCACAGTTTGATGATGCCTGTGAATGGTGCTGCTGCATTTACAGGCGAAATACTTGCTATTCCGAATCATCCAATAAATATACATAGTGTTTGCACATTGGACCCTGTTTCGATCTTAATAAATATATAGAACCGAGTAAGCTTTACTTCACACAAAAAAAGAGTAAGCTTTGATCAGTGGACTTGAAAATGTTCTAGCTATACTGGGATGCATATATTCCTCTCCCTGGAGATGTTAAGTTGAATTTCTGTGCTAAAATGTGGCAATTAAATTTTCTTATAGACATGATTAACTAAGTTATTTCACTTTTCTTATCTTATAATGGAATCCGGGTTTCAGAGCCTGACAGCAGCATCTTATTGTTGTGTTATGATACTGCATTAGTGAATTTAAGAATATGTTATGAACAACATAGTATATTTAAGAATAAGCATAAATAGCAACATTGGAGCTTGCATATCTGCTACGAATGTTTTAGTGTAGCAGCATATAACATAGAATGTAGAATTCATATGCATGTAATCTGCCAATATGTTTATTGTTTGCAACAGGAATATTAGCACTTGAACAATACTTGTTGCATTTGTCTTTACTCCCCGCGAGAGTGGCTATCGGATGCTAGTATGGAAAATCTGTGTGATGCATGTACCCTGATTTGTTGAAGAATCAAATAGTGTTATTTCTTATTGTCTTGAACAACTATAAATGGAAGTTTCCATTTTCTGTAAAGAAAAAAAAATTGCTACTCCCCTATTTTGGAAGCCCTGGTCACATAGGTAAGAGATAATTAGAGATAATCTGGAAAGGATATTATTGGTGTATACTATTTATATATACTGTTAATCATCTCATTTGTTGTTAAGTGCCTTTGTTCCCTGGAACTACCTTAAATTTTGAAATTTTGACTCGTTGAAATCACTAAGTACTGTCGAGAGGCCATTTTGTTTACTTATATATGCTTGGGAGTAGCAGTTTTCATGTAGATGAATTTTCAGTTTAACAATTTGATACGATACCCTTCTCGCATTAGCTCGGCATATCTGTGCTTCTGAATTTCCCATCAGAACCAGGGCAGATATAGATGTAAAATATGTAAAATGAAGCAGATTTTGTGTTTGGATGGTCCAAACTCTGTCATTTCCTTTTGATGGTGGTAAACCTGAGCCTGATGTGGTGGTGGTAGACCTGAGCATGTGTTTGGAAAAGTTGTGTGAAATCTCTCTGCAGGTACACATTGAGTGTCCATGTTTCGCCGGAATGTTGATTAACTTCCGTTCCGGCGAATTTCGGGCACTCCGGCATGACCATTTTTAGCAAAGGTCATGCCGAATTTTCGCATGGCATTGTCTTTCTTCTAGATTGGCAGTGCACTAATGAATTTAGTATAGCTAGGTTCTTTGGTTTTGTCAAATTAAAAATAGGTCAATTATCAAAGGAGAAACTGTATCGGGGGTAATTCTGTGTCTTGGAGGCTGATTGATTCCACCACTCCCGGGACTGTCGTGTGCAGTATGTAACATTGGTAAAATCAAGTTTAACTCAAATTATTTAGTAGCCTTCACATGACTAGGTTAATCTATCCTGCACACCTCCTAGAAACTGAAATAGGAACTTATTTGAGCACAATTATGCCATATATAACAAAGATAACACACATATGTTGTGATGGTACTTGCATAAGCTCATTCATTATGGTTCATTCAGTTTCATTGCATATGAACAAATAGTACTTACTCTGGCTCAAACACTTACAGTAGTACTTACTATACTTTTGATGCTATTGTTCTCTAGCTAGCGATGTCGTCTTCGCGAGACCCCAACGAAGACGTTGACGGGTCTTCTCGGCGGAAGTTGGATGAGCACTACGAGGCTCATGGTCTCGGATCAGGCTCGGAGGAACTTCCGAGGCAGCGATGACGGGTCCTCGGAGGAGGGGGATGATGAGATGGACAACGATGGTGAGGATGAGAGGGCCGCTGCCGACGAGACCACCGACAGTGGCGTTGCCGGGGGTAGCTCGGATACTACTACCGAGGCCAAGAGGAAACGGAAGCGGCGGCGCCCAAACAGGGTCGGCACCACTCGCGACATAATCACCGCGGTGGACGCCAAGACCGGTCTTCCCTACGAGCCCAAGCACGTGGCGAAGGGGTACGGCCTCCAACTGGGAGCAATCCTTCGGGACGTCGTCGACGTCAACGAGACGAAACTCCGAACCAAGAAGAAGCAGCATCTGCAGGCCCAACTCCTTGCGCAGCTGCACGCACGGTATGAGTTCCCCGTGGAATACGAGGAACGAGGATCCCAAGGATAACATCGTGAACGAGATGAGCCCTCTCTAAGTTCTCCAAGAACCTCAGCGGTTATAAAACCATGCTGAGGGGGATGCTTGGTGACAATGAGACTTGGGAAGAGATCCGGCGCCACTTCCCGCGGATGACGCCGGAGCGAGTATAATAAATTCTTGGAAAACGAGGAGCTCGAGTACACCAAAGGACAATCGACCTGGGGGAAGGAGCCGGCGGATAAGAACATCGGTCACCACAATCTCGGTTGCCGTGGCTTCGAAGGCAAGCAGGCGGTATGGGACAAGGAGGACCAGGCCTACATAAATGCTGGCCTTGAGCCCCCTTTTGCCAAGTACAAAGACCCACTCTTCAGGGCATATCTCAGGTCCCGATACCATCGAGAATTGGGTGGGAAACGTGTCACGAAACCAGATGTGGTGGTGGGAGTTGAGTTGGTCGCCGACGCGAAGGTGATGGCACTAGAGAAAGCAGTGGTAAGCAATTTACCAGCTTATTAACTTGATACTGCTCACCAAGTCCATTACATTCTAAAATTGTTCATGTTACTTCTGCGGTTGACGGAACAAGCAGCCACCAAATCAGCCGGCTCCTCGTCCCGCACGTCGACCGGCAAAGTCCCGTGGGATACGCCTTTTATCGGGGGTCCGAACACCGTGAAGGCGCGGCCGCTTTTGGACAAGCCCCACCGTGTCCCCGGCGCCGGAGGAGGTCGCAAGCTTGCCGACTATGGCTTGGACGTGCCCGCAAGCACTAGGGAGTCGCGGCGGGCGCAGAAGGACCCGGAGCACGAGGCTCTTCGAAAAAGGTGGCCGACTTGGAAACAACCATGGAGCAACGCGTCGGTGCCGAGGTTCGAGCAACGAGTCGGTGCCGAGGTTCGAGCAACGCGTCGCTGCCGAGGTTGCTAGCAAGATCGATGACGCGCTGGCCAACGAGGTCAATGAAATCATCCCCGATCTTGTGCTCGTCGATGAAGAATTACTTCGACGCCGGCGGTAAGGGACCGATGCCGGTTATCAGCCTAGGCGCCAGACAACTCGGACAACCGGCCTCCAACTAGACACGCTCAATGCACACCCAACTTGGTGACTCCACCCGCCGGCAATGTCGGCGCTAGAGAGGATTCGCCGGACACTGGGGGCCCCAGTACTAGCCCCTCAGTCACCTGCACGCCTGGCCTCGGTCCTTCAACGCGAGTCGAGCTCGACGCCCTCACGGTAATTAATTTAGTCTCTCAAGCTCTACAAATTAGTTACTTTGTCGTCGTGTTATCACCAGAATTTGGCCAAATCAGAGGTGGGCCGCGATTGGAGATGGGCTTGAAGAATATACATAGAAGAAATACGTGAATCGGCCTTGTGTACCAAGTTTGGGCTAATTGCCCGTGTATCTGTACCATAGTAGGATGCGTGTCGGTTAGGAGTTAGAGTTTTACCCGTGCACGGTTAGGTGCACGCCTGAATTAGAAAGTCCCTGGACTATAAATATGTATCTAGGGTTTATGAAATAAACAACAACCAACGTTCAACACAAATCAATCTCGGCGCATCACCAACTCCTTCGTCTCGAGGGTTTCTCCTGGTAAGCACCATGCTGCCTAGATCGCATCTTGCGATCTAGGCAGCATAAGCTTATTTACGTTGTTCATGCGTTGCTCGTTCTGAAGCCTTTTTGATGGCGAGCAACGTAGTTATCTTAGATGTGTTAGGGTTAGCATTGTTCTTCGTATCATATGCTTGTTGTAGTGCAACCCTTATACATCTAGCCGCCCTTACACCTATCTTAGGTGTAGGGGCGGCACCCGCTTGATCATTGTTTAGTAGATCCGATCCGTTACGGTTGCTCCTTGTTCTTCAAGGATTAGTTTAATATCCGCAATAGTTAGGCCTTACAAAGGGTTGGAGGATCCAGCGGCGTGTAGGGTGTAGTTTGCTAGCCCTAGACGGGATGTTCCGGGGATCAACCTCGTGTTGGTTTTTAGGCCTCGTCTAGGATCGGCTTACGATCACCGTACGCGAGCGCGAGGCCCAATCGTGAGTAGGATGATCCGATTATGCGGTGAAAACCCTAAATCGTCGTATATCGCTTTAGCTTTATCTTGATCAAGCAGGACCACCATATATTCGTACACCTCGTACGAATCATGGGTGGATCGGCTCTTTGAGCCGATTCACGAGACAACCTGAGAGCCGATCGAGGCTCGTATTTAACGTTTACGTGTATGCCATGTAGGAAACTAAGCGAGGCATCATCCAACACCTTCCGACCAGGTATAGGTCGGGTGGCACGCCCTTGCGACAACATCGGACGTGTGACCGAAGGCTTTGCGGGCCGTCGCTGCGAGGGACCGGGGCCAGCCGCAGCCCCGAGTTGTTCCCGGCTCTACGGTGTTGCCGGTCGCTGCCCGCCGGTGGGTTTCGACCGCAACACATTCGGCACGCCCGGTGGGACCATCTTCGACATCCACCGCATCGCCATCTACATCCGAGATGGCGGAAAGCACTCCGGTCAAGTACGAGGATCCGAGCGGCGAGCTCAAGAAGAAGCATGACGAGATCAAGGCAGTCCTCGAAGCCGACCTTATCGGCTCTTTCCACGGAACCCGCTCCCATGGCATCGGGTGGAAGGGGTTCTCACCGAAGGCGCGCTCGATGGAGTGGACCTGTCCGCCCCGTCGGAAGAACGCACCAGGTCGCTGCGTCGGGAGATCAACTTCATGGTGGCTCATTCGCTGCACCGCCACTCGAGAGCCTGGTGAACACTTTGGAGCGTGTCGCTCGCGCGTGATCCAGGAAATCATGAGCCATCGGTATTCTCCGTCGGGACCAGCTCGGGGACTTACAAAGGGGAGATGCCACTCCTGTCCCGTCCACCGCTGCCGTTCGCGTTGGCAGCACCAGAAGTGCCGAACTCATCGGCATACGTCGTCTACAAGATTGGTGGTGACCCTAGTGACTACCAATTCCTACCGAGGCGCCCAAGGAGATCCCGCACGGATACATGTGCGCATACGTGCCGGACTGCGATACACGGGCACTCTCGAACCGAGGCTGCAACGAGCGGGGGCCTCCGGAACGGCGGGAGGAACGTCGGGAGCGGATCTTGAGAAGCAAACGTGGTTAGCTAAGTACGCCACTCCGACAAACCTCCGGAGCTCAGCTCCTGCGGTTGGCTCGAAGCTGGAAAAGCAGGCATGGCTGGCTAAGTATGCCACCCCGGCGAATCTTCGGGGTTCGACACCTTCAGCCATCACCGCGGATCAGATTTGTACGATTACGAAAGATCGGTTCGGCATGATGCCGAAAAGGAAGACATTCGGCTATACCAAGCCGTACCCCAACGAGTACGAATTGATCCCGCTACCACCCAAATATCGGCTCCCGGACTTCACAAAGTTTAGTGGATCGGATGGTTCCAGCTCCATCGAGCATGTGAGCCGATATTTGCACAGGCTGGGCACGATCTCGGCATCGGACGAGCTGCGTGTGAGGTTCTTCGCACGGTCCCTCACGAGGATCGGCTTTCGGATGGTACACATCGCTGCCACCGAACTCAGTCCGGACTTGGAAGCGGTTGGAAGAGCGGTTCCATGAGCGGTATCACTCGGAGGCTTCCGAGGCTGGCATTGCCGATCTAGCACAAGTACGACGAAGCGCGGGAAACGGTGTCGAATACATCCGGCGCTTCGGGACCATTAGGAACCGATGCTATTCGGTTCACGTAAGTGAAAAAGAAGCGATCGAGTTGGCGGTGGTGGGTCTCTCATCATCGATCAAGGACGTGGCCTCCCAAGCGAGACTACCCTTCATTGGCGCACATGGTGCGAAGGCGTCGGCATATGAACAGGCGCCACCCGGATGTTTACCGGGACAAATTCAAGCGTGCGGTGGTCCCGGTTGAGGCGAACGAGGATGAAGGTGCTTGCGGGAGATCGAGAGGTAGCGAGTGGCTGAATGGACTCGGGCGGCGGGCCCCGTGTCCCTGCAAGTGGGTTAAGCCACAAGGTCCTCCAAAAGGGTTCGACTTCGACGTGACCAAAGGCTGAGCGGATTTTCGACCTCTTACTCACGGAGAAGCAGACTGAAGGTACCCGAAGGCCACAAGATCCCCACGGTGCGGAGAGCTGAACGAAAAGCCATACCGCAAGTGGCATAACACGTTCACCCACACCACTAACGACCGCAGGGTGTGGCGTCGGCGAGATCCAAATGGCGATAGAAAAAGGACGGCTAATTTTCAACCGAGTACGCCATGAAGGTCGACACACACCCCTTCCCCGCCGTTAATATGGTGGAGTATACTTACCATGGAGGGTGCCGGCCAGATTTCTCGTGCAATATCAACATGGTGGGACCCGGGCACCACTGCGGTAAGGACGGAGATGAGGGCAGGCTGCTCTCATAGCAAAGACACGGAAGGAAGCCGCTCCACGCGATCGGCTCCGCCACGACGGCAAGCGCTACGTCACGAGAGGGAGAAGTGAAGAACATAAGATATCGGCGACCTCTCTCTGATCACCTCCTCAACAAGTACGTGAGTCAGTATGACCAACGCCGACGATACAACGACGATGATGAAAAGGATCGTCTGGCTAGGGACGACAGGAGACGTCATCGGCATGATCGCGACGAGGAGCGATATGAGCGCCACGCCAAGGAAAGGTCAAGGGAGCAAGACGACGTGGATAGGCACTGGGACTGCCCCTTCTTCAGACACTGCTGGGATTCAGGAATGAGCCGATTGCCTACAATCGGCAATTGCCCAGAATGTAAACAAAGGAAGAAGGATGCAGCTAACGTGTCCGTATTCAAACGTCTAGGGCCTCTCCCGCCTCGGAACAAGCATGCTGAGTCCACTCGGGTGGAAGATCTCGAGGAACTAGAGGACGATGATGAAGAAGACAAGTATCATCGGCCAAGGTGGTGCCCTGATGGGCTCAGCCGTTCCCAGAAGCGAAGGGTTCAGCGTCTGCGTGGGTTGGAGGAAGCTGAAAGGTTATACCTGCACACGTTGAGGAAGGCACGGCCTGATCTGGCCGCCAAAATTCAGCGAACCCTGGACGAAGAAGGTCGGCCACAAAGAAAAGAGTGGCGCCCCAAGCAAAGGAAAGCCGATGATGAGACATCGGCTGGCACAAACATGGTGCTTGTCCTTCCAACGGAGTTTGGTGCTCCAGGATTACACGAGGCACCCAATTTCGACGACTGCGAGCGCATCAACGTGACACAAGGATGGGACTAGGTTGGTCTTATCCACGGGCCCGACCGTGTAGCGAACGCAGCGTCTATGGACAAACGTGGCGATGCCGATCCAGGAGATCGGCCCCAAGGATTTATGGAGGAACATTATAAAACCTTCATTGAGCAATTCAACGTGGAGGCCGATTCCAGCAATCGGCCAAAATTATCCTCACTGTACATTCTACCTAGGTTCAACATTCGATCCAACAGGGAATACCTGAAGAGCCGATACCATCAAGTCCCTTGGAAGAATCGGCTCGGGGGGCACCTAGGTGGATAAAACACGAGGATATAAAGTAGGAGTATCTTTCAAATGCCCAGCAGCCCAAGATATCCTTTGATGATGTTGAAGTATGGGGGCCGATACATAAATCGGCCGTAAAAAAAAATTCAAAATTTTTTAAGCACAGCCGATGCAGCAGACATCGACCTAAGGATAGAAAGCCGATGCATGGCCATCGACTCAAGAGGTATAACTGTTATAAGCAGAGGGTCAATGGAGCAGGAAGTGGGCCACGGAGAGAGACTCTAATGGAAGAACTCCTCAATGGAGTGGTTTGGTGGCTCAGATCCTCTCTTCAAGAACCTCCGGATTCTTTTTGCGAGCATTCGAGTCCGCAGTATCAGCTGGGGCAAGTTTGAGGGAGCATGACCCTGACCAATGACAAGAGCAGCATGGACGTGCAGATCAGGTTAAGGATGGGTTGCATCAAATCCGCCAAAGGAAAGGAGCCGATCTGACCTGCAAGGCGCGAGAAGTGGACTGAAGAAGCTCGGGGGGCAGCTCACCCTGAAGGTTCTCGCTGCAGGGAGCCGATTTTGTTGAAATCGGCTGGCTCTGCATTACGACTTGAAGGCCAATGGCGGCACATTTGGCTGACTCACTACCTTTCTCGCCTTGACTGAGGCTTGGGGGGCAGCTCGTCCTGAAAGACCCTTTGCTATAGGGAGCCGATTTTGTTGAAATCGGTTGGCTCTACATCTTAGCTTTTGAGGAATAGTTGCTGCGGGAAAAACGGAGCAGGAGCTTGTCCTGCAGAAGTATCATCTCCAGCCTCTGGGTTGAGTTAGCAATGGTCTCAGAGAGCCCCTGAAAGCAAAGGGGATTTGGAAGAGAAGGGTCTGGCAGGAAAATGTCCGAAAACCCGAGGTTAATGATGAGGCCGGGCATTATTTCAGGGGTTTTGCCGTTGAATCCAACACTATGCTCAGTGACTGCGGATTGGACCTGTTCGGTTGGAAGTTTGGGGATCTGAATTTGAGCAAGGTTCGCAGGTTACCGATGCGTTGCCATCGGCTTATTGAGCAGTGATCAAATTAACAATCGGCCAAATTAGTACGAAAGGAAATCGGCGAAATCAAGTTAAGGGAAATTCTTCATTAATATTGGGATTTCTTACAATGAAGAGCCGACTGCTCAAAGAACAAAAGAAGAGCCGATTGCTCAGGGGTTACTAATCCTACATTGCTAATCCTCGCTAGCATCATCGTCGGCATCGGAGTTGCCGCCGGCGCTACCTCCGGAGGCTTCCTCGTCGCTGCTGCCCCAGCCCTCGGCCGGAGCCTCTTCTTCCTCGTCATCATCATCATCCTCGCTGTCCGCCCAAGTGCGGAAGCGCTTCGTCGGCGGGTACCCAGCGGAAGAGGAGGAATCATCTTCCTCCTCCTCCTCTTCTCCTTCCTCGTCATCATCTTCATCCTCGCTGTCCGCCCACATGCGGGAGCGCTTCTTCGGCGGGAGCCTGGCGGAGGGGGAGGTCTTGGTCTTCTCTACTTCTCCTTCTTTCTTCTCCTTATCGGAGGAGATGGGGTTCGCCCCGGAGTGGAGGTCGTCCTCATTCTTGTTCTTCGGCGATGATTGGAGGGGGAGGCCTGAGGGGGAAGAGGAAGAGGAAGACATTGTTACAGGGGAAGAGGGTTTTTTGGGCGCTGGTGGATAGAACAAAGCAAAGGGATGAAGTGACGAACCGTTCGGCACAGATAAATAAAGGGGAGATTTAATGCCATGACGGTTCTCGAGGACGTGAAGCCGAAATTATCAATTCGCGCAGAGAAGCCAAGGAGGCGAGGCGAAGTGATGGAAGATTCTCGCGGCGAGTCGTCGTTCTGCCATGACATGACCCGACGAAGGAAAGGCGTAATGATTTTGGAAATGTCATTTCCAAAACCAGGGGGCATGTGTTATCACCGGAATTTGGCCAAATCGAGAGGTGGGCCGCGATTGGAGATGGGCTTGAAGAATATACATAGAAGAAATACGTGAATCGGCCTTGTGTACCAAGTTTGGGCTAATTGCCCGTGTATCACGTACCATAGTAGGATGCGTGTCGGTTAGGAGTTAGAGTTTTACCCGTGCACGGTTAGGTGCACGCTTGAATTAGAAAGTCCCTGGACTATAAATATGTATCTAGGGTTTATGAAATAAACAACAACCAACGTTCAACACAAATCAATCTCGGCGCATCGCCAACTCCTTCGTCTCGAGGGTTTCTCCCGGTAAGCACCATGCTGCCTAGATCGCATCTTGCGATCTAGGCAGCATAAGCTTATTTACGTTGTTCATGCGTTGCTCGTGCTGGAAGCCTTTTTGATGGCGAGCAACGTAGTTATCTTAGATGTGTTAGGGTTAGCATTGTTCTTCGTATCATATGCTTGTCGTAGTGCAACCCTTATACATCTAGCCGCCCTTACACCTATCTTAGGTGTAGGGGCGGCACCCGCTTGATCATTGTTTAGTAGATCCGATCCGTTACGGTTGCTCCTTGTTCTTCAAGGATTAGTTTAATATCCGCAATAGTTAGGCCTTACAAAGGGTTGGAGGATCCGGCGGCGTGTAGGGTGTAGTTTGCTAGCCCTAGACAGGATGTTCCGGGGATCAACCTCGTGTTGGTTTTTAGGCCCTGTCTAGGATCGGCTTACGATCACCGTACGGGAGCGCGAGGCCCAATCGTGAGTAGGATGATCCGATTATGCGGTGAAAACCCTAAATCGTCGTAGATCGCTTTAGCATTATCTTGATCAAGCAGGACCACCATATATTCGTACACCTCGTACGAATCATGGGTGGATCGGCTCTTTGAGCCGATTCACGAGACAACCTGAGAGCCGATCGAGGCTCGTATTTAACGTTTACGTTTATGCCATGCGGGAAACTAAGCGAGGCATCATCCAACACCTTCCCGACCAGGTATAGGTCAGGTGGCACGCCCTTGCGACGGCATCGGACGTGTGACCAGAAGGCTTTGCGGGCCGTCGCTCTGAGGGACTGGGGCCAGCCGCAGCCCTGAGTTGTTCCCGGCTCTACGGTGTTGCCAGTCGCTGCCCGCCGGTGGGTTTCTGACCGCAACACGTCGCCCCTCTCTGACCTACACATGTTTTCACAGGAGAACGCGACTCCTTGCACCTCGCTACTGAATGTGGACAACAAGTTGAAGGCTGTAGCGAGCGGCCGTGTCATCCTGCCAACACAGCGGATTTTCCACTGCGTCAGGATGGATGATAGCGTGAGCCGGGTTCGCGTGAACCGGTCGTTACCGGGATGCCAAGACCTCCATCCTCCTTATCAACCCCCGGAAACGGAAACCCCGCTCACTCTCGGGGACCTCAAGAATCACATCCTTCTATGGCCGAAAGCCCTAATTCGGCTGAACACCGCCGCCTCAGGTTCGGAGACAAGCTATGGTATGGTCACTCCTCAGGATGCGACGGCTGCCCCGAGTCCTCCACCGGCTGGTGGTCCTTTTGGGCCCGATAGCCAGCCCGACAGTCAGCACGGAAAAGCGTTGGACATCGATCAAGCTCCAATCGATACGTTCATCGCTGAGATGGAGGGCGACGGGGTTTCTCCTTACAAGCCACCCGCCGATCGTACGCTAAAGAAGAAGTTGTTCCTTTTACAAGAAACTCCCGAGCAAGAAGACACTACCGCCTTCACCGCTCCACCCCGAGTTGGGCTTACCCCGAGGACACTCCTTGGTGCGACCACGGAGGGTATGAAACAAAACGCCACTCCCGGCTGCGGTAAGAAGAAGGCCAGGAAGCGGAAGAAGTCCGAGAGATGTTGCCGCAAGCAAGAAAGTGGTTAATGACAAGTTGCCGACCCCGTGGAGGAAGATGCATCACATAGGCCAGCCTATGCTGCCGCACACATTGTCCAGCCAGGTGACGCCGGATATGAGGAGCTTGCATGATGCTGTTCTAATGAAGGAGGACCTACTTCTTCGAGATAGAAATCCCTCGTACCCGGTTTTGACTGGCGAAGGTGCCCACTGGCTTTGGCTTTGTCACCACATACCCTCGCGGACTTGATGTTCATTCGATATGAAGACATCTTCAGGCTCTTGAACATGCAACAGCTCGACCGAAACTTGGTCCGCCTCCTATCGCTCAGCATGGCGCACGATATCGACATGGAGAACACAGCGCACATCGCTATCATGGACCCCTTCTACATGACTCCAGCTGTCGTCCGTAACGAACAAGCGTTTCTAGCGAAGTACATCAAGGATTTCTTGGTGTTAAACAAGGATAAGAAATGCTTTGTCATACCATATTTCCGCGAGTAAGTATTTGGTTTCTAGAGTACCCTCTATTACATTCTTTCATGAATTTCCTTCATAGTTGATCGAGTATGATGGTTTATTTCCATTTTGCGCAGATTCAAGTACTCGCACCCTCCTCCTCTTTTACCCGTATCATTCAGATGTCAGTTACCTCGACTCCGGGCTTGATCCGGACAAGGACTTCACCGACCTTAAGTCTACACTTGATAAAGCCCTCAGCGGCTTCATAGCCGAGGTTGGCATCGACAAAATCAGGCATGAGAAGAAAGTGAAAGGTTGCTATGTGTGCAACCACATAACCAAGTTCCCCTGCCTCAAGCAATCGGCGCATGACAATGGGATGGAGGCCTGGTTTGCCATCCTACAGATGAGGTCGATTCTAAGGTCTCGTAACGATCTCTTGTTGCCATCCGGTCTTCGGCGGATGTCCGTGAACATGGCGGACACCACCGATGAAAACGTGAGAGCCGAGTTCCGTGCCATCCAGCGGACCATTTGCACAATACCGTGGAGGGATGTCTGCGGTAATGGTGGCTTGTTCCACTATGGTCCCGAACTTTCTAAGGCCGAGATAGAAGGCCGATTAGAAGATGGATGTGACGACAGAACATTCAACACGCTCGAGGGAATCCGTCCCTTCCCGCCGAAGCCGACTTGACTCAAACACTTTTGTCCTTTGCAAATGTTAGTCATAAAATTACTTAAGTAATTTCCATGCTTTTTCTTTGCACTACTCTATGTTATATCTCTCTCTACTAATGTACTAACAACTTTCATTTCTTTTTTCTCGTGTTTGCATAGATGACGTATTATGTCGTCTACCACGGCGGGGTTCCTGGAGTCTACGAGGACTGGGAAGACTGTAGGAGGCAGGTCCACCGTTTCGGCGGCAACAGCTACAAGGGGTACACCACTTTGGAGGAGGCGGAAACTCGATACGCCAACTTTCGAGCGGGACGAGAGGAGGGAGATGTGGAGGACCCCTTTCATCGTGATGATGCTTGCCGCCACCGTCTCTCTAGTTTATTATGTCATTGTTGTTTAGCTAGGTCATCGACACTCGGACTTATATGTATTTCCGTAACATGTGCTACTTCGAGTCGTGATGTTTGAACTATGGTCGACACTTGTGTTATTGATGCATATGCATGCATGTTATGGACATTTCGGGACTTTCTAATGATGTGTATCATTGCCAATGATGTGTATCTTGCTAATGATGTCTATTTTGCTGTCATTCTGGTAATTGCATGTATATTCCGTGTATATGCTATGAATTCCGGTGTATATACTCGTGAAATTCGAGTTTTATTTTTTTACTCATGCTAATGTTAACGCTGGCGAAATGAACATGTATCCCTGGCGTTTTGCAATCGCCAGCACTACGGCCTGATTCCCCTGGCGAAATGGTAAGACGCCGGCGGTAAGGCTAACCCCGGCGAATTGACAACACTTACCCCCGGCGAATTGGTAAAACGCCGGCGGTAAGGGCACTTACCCCCGGCGAATTGGGAGGCGCCGGCGATGAGGCGTTACCACCGGCGAGGTGATCGCCGGCGAATGCAAAAACGCCGGCGGTAGGCCATTTCAGGACGCCGGCGGTAGGCCATTTCCTAGTAGTGATAGAAGCCGAGCGAGAGCAAAACAACGTCAGCTAGACGTGCAGAATGACAAGATGGCCGAGTTCCAACACCAACTTGACCAGCAGCAGCGGGAGATTCAGTAGGAGCAACGGCATATTAATGAACTTAGAGGACAGCGCCAGCCAGATAATACTGCCGACATATCTCGGCGGCAAAGCGAGCGGCGTTGCCGACTCGGAGGCCCCGCCCGAATGTACACGGATGATAGATGGCGGTCCCGGCTACCCCGTGGATGGAATCAAGGAGCAAACACCTTGTGATCTCCATGAGGTGTTCGGGAACATATCTCTTAAGGTGGCGGTCGGCTATGTTTTACCCGCATTAGGACCTTAAGGTGAGCCGGCACTATGGAGTGGCAATGAGATTCCAGCTGGCTATGCTCGTGACGGGGTGGATTCAATTGTACTGAAGTTTGAGTCATTGCAGCTTGAAATCCTGGGAGGTGAAGGTCAGGTTACACTCCAAGACGTACTGGGTGACCTCATTCTTTGGGAGAAGAAAAACATCATGCTTCCAGGCTGGGTACCCCCTACTAGTCATCGCAGGTCACCATCACCTCCTCTGAGTGGTCACATGCCACCATCACCCCATGAGTTTGACCACCACATCCCTAGTCCATCTCCATCTCCCGCGCCGCCGCCTAAGCCCACTAAGACTCGGCATGCACCCAAGCGGAAGCGTTTCAAGAGTCTTGTCCGCAAAATGTCGCCCCTACCAAGAGTATCAAAGGTTCCTCTCCCCGTGCTTACGATCTTACCGAAGAGGAAACTGAGGCCGTTGTAAAGAAACATAATTATGAACATTTTCATAAGGAGAAACCGAAGTCCCCAACACCATACCCAGAGAAGTAAAAAGCATATGCTCTTGATTTTCTGAACACACCATCGCAATATGACTTACACGAGAAGAAGGATGACTATACACGCACACTTGCGAGGGTAATTGAGGACAAGGATAGTGCTAGGGTAATTGAGAAGAAGTATAGTGCTAGCACGAGCAAATCATCAACTAGAAGTGTAGTCGGGAAGAAATCTAGTTCAACAAGTGCACCCAAGGCCAAGAAAGCGACAACAAGCAGAAAAAGGAAGGAAGCTCTGCAGCTCGGAGACCAGGCCAAACAATCGATCCCACCCCACAAAGTGTTAGATGTTCCCCCGGTGTACCAGGAACATGGTGGTTTCGATATGGAAGCAGCTGCGGAGCTAGCGGCTGAAGTTGGTTGTACCGTGGAGGATTTGCTGGGTGCCGCAGATGCTGCAGTACCCATTGCTGATATAGCTCCTACATTTGTCTACGAGGCTGACTTGTTCAGCAAAGAGAGGCTGCATCAACTGCAAACATATATGTGAAATTTGCATCAGTGGTACCTTGATGCGTGCAAGGACAACACAAGATACATCGTGTTGAATATCCCAGAAGAATATTACTTCCTAAAGGAGGAGATCCATATTGAGATTTCCGAACTCTGGCCGTTATTCAATTTAGACGCCCTCGACAAATCTCTCATGAGTTGCTATTGCTTGTATGTTGTTAACTACATATAAGCTCATGTTCATTCAGTTGTTCCTGTTCATTGCATATACTCATTGTATCTTATGTGTTCTTTTATGCAGACTGAAGATCAGTGAATGCAAAAGTAATAAAATATTCAGTATTGGATTTGTTGACCCAGATAAAATACATCAAGGCACGGTAAGGGATAAAAACGAAGAAACGGGGGGAAACCTACTAAAGTTTATAGGGGAGCAACATTTCTGTGATTCAATACTGTTTCCTTACAACTACAAGTGAGATTCTTACTGATCTGTTGTGCACATTCAATTTTTCTTACTCGGTGTTAAGTGTAATTCATGACGTATATATATAAACATGTGCAGTTTTCACTGGATTCTGCTAGACATTCAAGTTGATAAGGGAATAGTTGAAGTAAGGGACCCATTGAGTAGAGGCGTGAAAGGGTTCCCTGACTTGCAGCGCATGCTCCAGAGGTAATTTCAATCATTAATGATGCGCTATATCTTTCGTGAGATATCAATTAATTATCCACTCATTTAATCATTCTTTTGCCTGACAGGGTTTGGAGAGCTTTCAAGAAGAATTTTAAGGATGGTAACTTCGCAGAGAAGCTAACATTTACTCATGTACCGTGCGCCCAGCAGCCACAGGGGACGAATCTATGTTGATACTACGTTTGCGAGTCCATTCGCATGTTAACCACTGAGAAGCACAACAATAATAGATTCAATGTAAGCAATAACATTCACAACTTTAATTTATTATCATAAATATTTCGTTATCAAGATTGATATAGTCATATTCATCTCATTTTCCTATATAGGTCGACTTCGTGCGGGAGAAGCTCCAACCACACGAACAACTACAAGGAATTACGGAGGAAGTGGCGGGACTTCGATGAGAGAAGTAATAGACGACAACGGCTTGTTTAGTCCAAATAGGCGCATCAAATGATCCCCATGTAATAGTTAGAATAGATGACGGGCTTTAGTCCCGGTAGTCGTGAGCTCCATGTATATGTAAGGGGAATCTACGAATAGACTTTGCTTCCAATAATTTTTTGCTCGATCTATATATAATGAATGAACGTGTACAACTTGTAGTAGCGTACAAATGTATGCAACTTTTATTTTAAAATGAAAAAATGAAATAGAAGGGGGGCGGTGGCGGGGGGGGGGGTGTTGCACCCCTCAAACCCTAAAGCAGCAGCGTTCTGCGCGCGCCACGTAGAGGGCCTTTTGTCGCGGGCTGTATTACCACCTGCGGCAAAAGGGGGTTTCCCCTGCGCGCCCCACGGCTGCCACGTGGTGGACCTTATGTCGCGGGTGGTAAGCGATCCGCGACAAAAGGTTGGGCCTTTTGTCGCGCCTCCGTTGTCGCGGCTGGCCGCCCGCGACAAAAGGGTCTTAGGGCATCTCCAACCGCGCGACCCAAACCGCGCCCGCGCGTCCGTTTGGGTCGAGCCGGACAAAAACGCGGCCCAGCGCGGGGACGCACCGCAAAAGCGGACGGCCGCGGCGTCCTGAACGACGCAAACCCGCCCCAAATCTGGGCTAGGTTTGCGTGGCCGCGGATGGCACGCGCCGTCCGCTCGCGTCCGCGCGATGGTCGCCTCGTCTCCCTTGGGCCCACCTGTCGGTGACCAGGGAGACTATTAAATGGGGACTGGAGGGGATCCGGCCCTCCACTCCGGTCCCCACTCCACTCCCCGAGCAAAACCGCCGCCATGGCCCCGAAGCGACGGTTCGCTCCCCGGAGCGAACGACGACGAGGCGAGCGGCGGCCGCCGTCGTCCGCCGGCGTTGCGGCCATCGGGAGGAAACCAACGCGGCCTCCACATCGGAGAGGCCGCCCGCGGCGGTGCGGCATTGCCGCAACCGCCGCCTCTCTCCTCGAGCCGAAGCCGGAGTCCTCGGAGGAGGACCCGGACCTCCGCGCCGCCACGATGATCTCGGCGGCGGAGGAGGAGGCGAAATGGCCGCACCTCCATGCGGCCATTCGCACCTCCGAGATGGAGGAGGCGGCCCGGCGGGAGGTCGAGGAGGCGGAGGGCTGGGAGCTCTACGCCCAGGCCCGCCAGGCGGTACGGGAGGAGGAGGAGGCGGCGCGGCGGGAGGAGGCCGGGCGCCGCGCCGGCGAGGACCGCCGCCAGAGCAGCGGCGGCAGGAGGACGAGCGCCGCGCGGAGCAGCTGCGCGGCGCCGGGAGGCCGGGCGCCGCGCCCGGCAGAGAGGCGGCAGCGCCTCGGGGAGGAGGCGCCGCCGTGCGCCGCCGCGGCCTCGGGTGGCTCCGGACCCCCACTCGCCGTGGGAGGAGGCCTCGTGGTCTCCGTGGCCGGAGTCCCGGCGCGGTCCAGCCACGACAGCGCGTCGCCGCCCGGGGACGGCGTCCACGACGACGACGTCGCCGACGACGCCCACAGGGGCTAGGCGGCGCACCGGCGGCCACCGCGCCGCCGACCAAACCCTAATAGAGGGTTTTTATATTTGTTTAAATTTAAAAGCCCATATAGGGGCTTCTTTTGTTAGTTTTATTTGCCCAAAATAGGGCTATGTACAAATTTGCCCAAAATAGGGCATATGTTCAATGAAATTTCGTTTAAATTCGCATTTTGTTCAAATTTCGTTTAAATTGGCCCAATGCGATGCGTCCGCGCGTTGGGCGCAGCGCGCGATCCGAACGGACACGTGGACGCGGGGCGCTGTCCGCCTGTCCGGGCGGCGACCCAAACGGCCCAAAACGGACGGCCCAACGCGTCCGCTTGGGTCGCGCGGTTGGAGATGCCCTTAGGACCCGCGACATAAGGCATGTTTTCCACTATTGTGCCACGATAAACTCCAGCGAGACACACGTACACGATCACCAATCTGCTCGACTAACTTCCGTTGACCGCGATGATGAACTTCTGGGGGACGCACGTACACGATCACGAACCCACGTAGATCTGCACACATTGCAACTTTGCAAATCAGCTAAGCATACTCCAGCGAGACGTACACGATCACCAATCCACCCGAATATCTTTCGTCCACCGCGACGACGTACACGATCACGAACCCGCGTAGATCTGCATATATTGCAACTTTGCAAATCAGCTAAGCATCCAAGCTAGCAGCTAGATGGATTCAGCTAGCACTCAATTGTACGCACCAAAAATAGATTAATTGCCCATACATGCATCTCGAGAGTAGGTTTTTAGGTTTACCTAGGCAGTCAAGAACGCCTCGGTGCGGCAATCATGCAGGAGATTAAAGAGGAAAACAAATGAAAACGGTAGAAGAGATACCACATATTGTAATGGCAATGGTAGGTAATTTTTTTTACTTCAGTCTAATCTAATCTAATGGTTGCAGATTTCGCTTCTATTGGATTAACGGTTGGATGTTTCTGATTCTTGTGGTGATTTTAAGCTAATTCTCTTTTATGGTTAACCCTTCATGTACTTTTAATATATAATAGATATCCCAAAGATATTGTTCATAGGATACAAAACGTATCGATCTACACATAGCGAGAGAAGTTTTGTACTTAAAGTATTTTGCCATGATAGTATATAAAATGCATGCAGTTGCAGGTTCATATACATACAGTGTTCGGTGAATGGTAAAGACGACCACACGGAATGCATTGTCACATGCATGAACAGTACATATGACCAAGTTAGCTAAGGTTATTTAAGGAGATAAAGACAGAGATACACCTGGACCGGACCAAACTACGTACGCAAGTGAAGACGGCCATTAACGCTGACACCAACATAGTCAGAGAGATGACGACAATTGATACGGGGACTACAGATTGCTGCCCCTCGTGAGAGAGAGAGAGAGAGAGAATTGTATGTGTATCGTTGGGTCCAATCTTATATGCCATAATAAAGAATCACTTGACTTGGCTCTCTAGCTAGGCCCTGATTTAATTAATAAGATCGCCGTGCTGCACACAAAAACCTGTTTATGGTGGTACAACTTTCATTAATTAGACACGTTACGATAGGAAGTGTTTACGTACCATTGGGCATGGAGTTGTTGCTGAAGAGATAAATGTCAACATCTCGCCACGGCCGATGAGCCTTCCCGCCGACAGGTTGGAATCTTGCGATTAACTTGTCCTAATTCCTGTCGTTGTTGAATTGGTCGAGATAATGAAAGGGGCCAGTGGAAGAAGCCGCTGGTACTTGCACATCCATCTAGCCGCCTAGCAACCTACTGTGCCGGCCGCCGACAATTAGGGATCCCCCGACCAATTCCCGCGGTGGAGGAGCATGGGTGTTGCCGCAGTTCTCGATCAAGGTAGAGGCCAGATCTCGGCCGGCATGGTCGGTGGCGGCTCGGCGGGGAGAGGAAGGGCGGTGCAGCATGGTGGGGTGGGATTATGAGGCGCGGTGGGGAGAGCATCTCGGCGGCGAGAAGCAGATTGATTGGGGGCGAGCAGCGGACGGAATTTTGGGGACGGATATGGTCAACATGCGCATTAGCGGGTCTAATTTTTTTGCGAGAAGTAAAGTTCATGCAGACCGTGCGATGGAAGAGAAATAGATGGCGTCGGATGGGTCCGATATTTGTTTCCCATCGGGATACGATAGGAAGTGTTTACCTTATATCTAGTGACACTTTCTTCTTCGTAGTAGTACAGTAGTGTAATTGGATTTGTTATGAAACAACTATCTTGATGTTGCCAAGAATAAAGAGAAGAGATTTGATTACAGATAATATATCATTGTTGATGTAAATGACCCGGGGTCAAAATCTAGCTAGCTACTACCTCCGTTCCTTTTTAATTGACTCAAATTTAGTACAAATTTGTACTAAATCCGAGTCAATTAAAAAAGAACGGAGGGAGTAGGCAGGATATAACCATGTACTATGTGATATGAAGGCGAATCTTCGGTATCACAGGTGCGCCATGTGCGGCATCATTGCTGTCGCAAGAGTAGAAGAATAGCTCATCCTTGAACAGCAAAAAGAAGAAGAAAAATACTCCAGAAGAGTTCAGATTTTAAGCACGTACGTAAAGCACATAAATTCAATTTGGCTTCGGATGCAAATGCTTCCTCAACTAAAAAAATATATTTCAAGGTGTCGAAAAATTTAACAAAAAATTCTACGCATACATCTCCATAATATATGTGAGTTCCTCAAGTTTCACGAAAAACCAATTTTTTTATCTATATAAAAAAAAGAAAAATTATCTTGTGAAAAGCCTTACTTTTTGCACCGTATTTTTCCCTTTTTTTACACACACCACATGACAATTCGATTTTCCGTTAAACGACTACGTGAGAGCATTGCACATGAAGATGTACGTGCGAATTTTTTATTTCAAAAGTTTTAACATTTCAAAATATATCTAACATACATTTCAAAATAAAGGGAGCATATGCTTCCATGAGCCAAAACACCGATCCCCGCAAAGCAATCAAAGACTCATGGTACTCGCTTTAATTGACAAATGGGAATTAATTGGCAAGGGTGATTGTCCAACCAAAGCACTGTTTTAGTTGATAAGTTGCAAATGTTGACATCTTACTAGAAGATTTCTACCTACTCTAGTTATCACAAACCAGCTACCAGCATATATAGTAGACAGTACTAACAGATTAGCAAAGATGCAGGGTTTCATCTACCGTAGCTCCTGCGCTCCATCACTACAGGAATGGAGCTATATGCCGAGGGCCGGGAACCCTCGGCGTAGGCTGCTTTGGCCGTCGGCGTAGGCTACGCCGAGGGCCGCCCTCGGCATAGCTCCTCGGCATGTAGCTCCCTCGGCAAAGCAACTATCGCCGTCGGCGTAGCCCGGCCCTCGGCGTAGCATGCTATGCCGACGGCAAAACCCTCGGCATAGACTTTTAAAAAATTCAAATTTCCATTTTCCAAAAAAATTCAAAAAAAAATTCGAAAAAAAAAATATTTTTTTCTATATGCCGACGGTAAAACCCTAGGCATAGACTTTTAAAAATTTTGAAATTTTAATTTCTTTTACACAATTTTTTTCTTTTTTTTCCTTTTTTTTACTTGTTTATCTTTCACTCAATACACTTTTAACTCTAACTACACTTAATCTTAGGTCAAATTACAATCATGGATAAACTTCCCAATCGGTCACCCATCCTCACACTACTCCAACCTCAGCACGCTTAACTTCTTGGTTCCATTCGGATGAGCTTCCATTATAGAATTGACACCTCTTGCCGATAATAATAGCATATCAACCCTATTAACCCTTGAACCGTGATGCACACCTCTTTATTTTGGAAAATCCCAAACAATTACTTAAGTAGACAACAATGAATATATAAGTAATAATAATATTAAATTCAAATAACAATAAAATGATTTTATTTTTTGGTCTTTTTTCTATTTAATATGGAATAATTAATATCTTTAAATCGGAAAATCGAAATTCCACAAATAATATGTCTAAATCGATCAGAAAAATGAGAGGAATCTAAATATAACATCCATATCATCATTTGAACCTTAAAATTAGAGGAATCCAAATATGACTCCCAATTTTCCATGTGGCCAAAGCTGCCTCTCGGGAGATGCGAAATGGCCGTATCGGGCGGGCTGGTGCACCGTTCGCTAACACGCTAAATGGACAAAAATTAGCACATAAAGTGATGTGTTATAGACCTAAAAACATTTTTTGCAGAATTTATTGAGCGATGGAAAGTGTACCCCTAGTTCAAATTCGGTCAGTTTCCAGTGGGTTCGGCGGGACATCGCGAGAATCCGCATGGATTCCCGAGATAGCTAGAGAGTACATATGGCATGTGATATATGATGCGGAGGCGGTGTCCTACCACTACGCGGAGGTCTCGCTCAATACTAAAATGCGTCTCATATAGTCGCTTCACAAAAAAACCCGTTTTGGCACCCCGAAAATGAAAAAACCATCACCCATGGGTCGGATTGGAAATCCGCTCCCGGGGCCTTGCTTCCCATCCCGGGGACCACGCACGTGCCAAATATGGCCTCGTTCCGACAAACTATGTGGTGTCACGGGCCGTTTCCTACTCATTTGCCCTAAAAGCCATAGAACTCCGGACGTGATAGCCCTGTTTGTGAAGGGTTTTCCAAAATAATTGCCGTATCCTAATTCTGACTTTTGGAGTGGTTACTAGGACACATAAAATGACGCCATGCGGCTCCGCGGGATTTTCTGACTTCGTTTAAATTGTCATTTGACCAAAACGGGCCCCCACGGAGATGCGGTATGGCCGTACCGGCGCGGCTGGTGCCCCGTTTACCATCGCGCTAAACGGAAAAATTCACACATAAAGTGATATGTCCTAGAACTAAAAACATTTTTCCGGAATTTATTGAGCGATGGAAAGTGTACCCGTAGTTCAAATCATGTCACTTTCCAGCGGATTCGGCGGGACACCGCAGAAGCCGCATGAATTCCCAGATAGCTAGCACGTACATATGCCATGTGATATATGGTGCGGAGGCGGTGTCCTACCACTACGCGGAGGTCTCGCGTAATACAAAAATGCATCCCATGTAGCTGCTTCACAAAAAAAACCCGTTTTGGCACCCCGAAAATGAAAAAACCATCACCCATGGGTCGGATTGGAAATCCGCTCCCGGGACCTTGCTTCCCATCCCAGGGACCACGCACGTGCTAAATATGGCCTTGTTCCGACAAACTATGTGGTGTCACGGGCCGTTTCCTACTCATTTGCCCTAAAAGTCATAGAACTCCGTACGTGATAGCCCTATTTGTGAAGGGTTTTCCAAAATAATTGCCGTATCCTAATTCCGACTTTTGGAGTGGTTACTAGGACACATAAAATGACGCCATGCGGCTCCGCGGGATTTTCTGACTTCGTTTAAATTGCCATTTGACCAAAACGGGTCCCCACGGAGATGCGGTATGGCCGTACCGGGCGCGCTGGTGCCCCCGTTTACCATCGCGCTAAACGGAAAAAAATTCACACATAAAGTGATATGTCCTAGAACTAAAAACATTTTTCCCGGAATTTATTGAGCGACGGAAAGTGTACCCCTAGTTCAAATCATGTCACTTTCCGACGGATTCGGCGGGACACCGCAGGAAGCCGCATGAATTCCCAGATAGCTAGCGCGTACATATGCCATGTGATATATGGTGCGGAGGCGGTGTCCTACCACTACGCGGAGGTCTCGCGTAATGCTAAAATGCGTCCCATGTAGCTGCTTCACAAAAAAAACCCGTTTTGGCACCTCGAAAATGAAAAAACCATCACCCATGGGTCGGATTGGAAATCCGCTCCCGGTGCCTTGCTTCCCATCCCAGGGACCACGCACGTGCGAAATATGGCCTCGTTCCGACAAACTATGTGGTGTCACGGGCCGTTTCCTACTCATTTGCCCTAAAAGCCATAGAACTCCGGACGTGATAGCCCTGTTTGTGAAAGGTTTTCCAAAATAATTGGTGTATCCCAATTCCATCTTTTGGAGTGGTTACTAAGACACATAAAATGATGCCATGCGGCTCCGCGAGATTTTTTGACTTCGTTTAAATTGCCATCTGGCTAAAACAGGAACTCGAGGACATATAAGAAAGTGATTGAATTGTTTCTATATTAACATGGTACTGTACATGATTCAAATATGCATGATTTTGACATGAATGGATAGATGATGTTTTTATGAACATTTTGATACCTCATACGCATTTTTCGACATCATATGAATTAGTTATGATTTTTACAAAATTAGACAAATTTGAAAAATGGCTACGCCGAGGGTGGCCGTCGGCGTAGCCCTGTCTACGCCTAGGGCCAAAGATATGCCGAGGGTTGCCCTCGGCGTAGACCTCGCTACGCCGACGGCCGCGCTACGTCGAGGATCGGATGAGGAGGCTGGCCAGGCCAGGCCATACGCCGAGGGCCCCGACTTTTGGCCGTCGGCGTATAAAAGGCCCTCGGCGTATCGCGCCATTCCTGTAGTGCATGCTTTATTACAACTGGGAGTATTTGTTAGAACACAGCTAGCTAGTTAGCTAGCTGACAGTTAACTTAACTACATGTAATTAATTTAAGTTGTGAGTTAGCGCTATACCTAAACTTTCCGAATGTGTGGAACATATAGTTTCCAAGAAGGAGGCCGCGTTCAGGAATCAAGGAACTGCATGCATGGCCAAGTCACGAGTTAAGTCACACTACACATCTGGTTGTTCCAACATGGGTGAAGAAATATGTCTTCATGCATTAATTCAACGGTTTTTGCCCGTGCATGGGTGCATATATTTGCATGATGACAAATATATGATATATGGCAGTGTCTTTTTATGGCTGACATGTCATGATGATCTTGAGGACCTGGGGTTGGGTGCAGATATGGATGGAGAAATATGTGATCAAAGCATGCCTTCATTTTTCTTTTCTACATCTCACGTTATCATCATGCTTATGGCACATATATATGCATGGTTCAGCTAGATCAAACAGCATGCACAATAGAAATAAAGACGTCCATTAAAATGAATCTGATCAAGCTAAGTTGAACAATGTGCTACCTGTTGTTCAAAGTTTCTGATCCTAAAAAAGTGACAGGCGACCAGCATAATTGTATTTGACAATCAAACCCTTCTATAAATAGTCAAAAAAAATCAAACCCTTCTATAATCAGAAATTGGCACCACAGCGTTTGGGTGTGGTGCCATTTTTTGGGGAGGAAGAACGTTGTGTGGGAGGAGATGGTTCCAGCTGTGTTTGCGTATAAGGAGTTTGGGGAAGGCGGACTGCGGGTTGAGAAGAAAATAAGCGTGAGTTTGCTTTTGTAATATTGCCCGTCCGACAGTTTTTTCGGATCGGTGGGAGTAGTACAGCTGTACAGGTAATTGTTCAAGCAGATTAATCAAGCAGGTAATTAACAACGGACTTGCCGCTGGACGAATTTCTTTTATCGTAGATGAAATACAGTGTCCATGTTTCTCTAGAATATTTTTTCACGAAAAGGTCGCTGGAACGACTGTATAGATCTAGTCTCCACACATAGATGGAACGCGTCCAGATTCACTTTCAGATGCATGTCAGCGTAATCGGGAGCATTAAGCCATACAATTCAAAACAAAAGCTGATGACCATGTATATCATCTAGTGTCCACCCTAGTGTACGTAGTGGTAGAGTAGTTGTGTTTCTTGGTACTTCCTAGCAGAGAATGTTGTTTGAAACGTGGTGGAAGTACAAAAATGTTCCAATACGTGATGCCAATAAAATCTTATATCTACTAATTGGAGACTCCCATTAAGCCTCCACGTTAATCCTAGAGAATCATAGATAATTGTCCGTTCGATTAATCTGATGCCTATCTATAGCCGTTTGATGAATTGGCTCATGGGATCCTCGCCCGCACGCAATTTGTTGTTCAGACGGCAACCAATATCTCTTTGGTTAGGCAAAAAAAAAAAAAACTCATCTGTTGCCTATCGAGAAAAAAAGAACTTCCTTGCCTCTCCCGTCAGGCTCTGGTGCGATCCCTAGCGCCGCCGCCTCCCGCCGTCGTCTGTTGTTGTCGTCCGGTATGTTAAAGATCTATTGATGCTGCAATCAAAATTCAAAGAATAACAAGATCCCTTCCATCCTCCCGAGATCTGCCTTCCTCTCCAACCTCAAATCCCTCAACTTCAGGGAGAAGGGGAGGACGGTGTATTTTGGAAACAATAAGTGAATCAGCTGCTCAGTCTGAAGATAGCTCATGTACGGACGACAACTCCAGGCGGACAAGCCCGTAATAGTACGCAAGGCTGTGGGCTCACGAACTACACTCATGAAGGCAAGTTAGCCCTCATCCTTACATTCATACTCTGTGTTATATGTTGTTGAATCCATCAGGAATCCCCACAGACTGGCTTATGTCTGATTTTTAACATAACAAAGATTATACAGCTCTGTAAGTCAACGAGCAATACTATTTTAGGCCCGAATAGTTTGCCGAATCCATCAAGAAAGCTCCACAAACAGTCTTATGTCCGATTATAAAAAAAGGCTAATCAGTTTTCTTCTATCAGTAATATTCTTGACCGGATTATGAGCCGAAGGAAGGGAAGGTAATATGATCTGCACCTCCATAACCGACAACACAAAATATCTGTGGTAGGCCACATTCACTGCATCAACAAGTCAAACCCATACAAGTAATTCTCATGTAGTGGATTTGGATTTGGATTTGCTGTGTTGTTTATTCCAAATACATGCTAAATCATATAAGCGTGAATATATTTAATTATTTTGCCTCTGAGCATTAGGCAAAGATATAAAGCCCAACTTCTGAATATTCTATACGCTTGAAATTTTAGAATATACAATCTTGCTGGAATTTTCTATTTAAGTTTAGTACCATGTATTATGATTCGTTTGTAAATCCGTCGGTCAGAAGTTGCATCGGTTCCTATCCAAAATAATTAAGCTAGATGCAACTAATTCCCTTTTTCTGAAACAATCTATGGCAAGTTGGTTGATGGTAGATGCAGTAGAAGTGTAGAACCACTAGTAGAAATATGGCATTTTGCACCGGTTGGTAATGGCCATATGCACCGGATGGCCAACCGGTGCAAAAGGCCCCCCCCTTTTGCACCGGTTCTCTTACGAACCGGTGCTAAAGGGGTATCCACGTGGCCGGCTGTGGGGCGCTCGGCGGGGGAGCTTTTGCACCGGTTCGTAATACGAACCGGTGCTAAAGGGTCTGCCGCGGCAGAAAAACGTCCCAAAACACTGCCGCGGCAGAAAAACACTTTTTTTTAATTATTTTCTACTCCCTTTTTTTTCTTTTTTCGGAATTTCTAATATTTTAGTTATTTCACAAGGTTAGTCTCTAACTACCCTTATCTCTAATCCAATTACTTACTCATGCTCAAACTTCCCGCTCGGTCACACATCCTCCCACTACTCTAGCACTAGCACGCTTAACTTCCAAGTTCCTTTCCATCCCGCATCCAAGTGCTTCGCGCGCATGTATGTCATAGTAGTATCATATCAATCCTATTAACATGTCGATCGATGTCATATTTCTTTATTGTTCGAATTTCAAATAATTATTTTAATAAACCAAAGTAATGTTGTAATAATAATCTTGAATAAATAAATAAACATTAACTTTATAATTTGTATTATTTTTAATTATTTTCAATTTTTTAATTTTTAATTTTTTTTTGCCAAACCTAAAACCTAAAAATTTGAAAATCTTATAATTTTCTAAATGCAGGATGCAATTATTAATTTTAATTTTAAAAAATAAAAAAAATATGAAATCCTAAATTTCTGCAAAAAAACTAAAATCTTCCTGCTTTAATATTTTCATTTGGAATTTTCAAAATCTAAAAATTAGCTAACCGGGTAAACCCCGGTGAATTCGGATGTAATTTTGTCCCACGATGATTTTGATATATTATACGTTTTTTTTCGACGTCGTATGCAAAAGTTAATGCAGTTTTACCATTTTTCAAACATTTTTTGCAATAAATGTGAAAATTCAAATTTGTTAATTTTCCCTAATAGTAGGTTGCATAACATACATGAATCTCAAAAGATTTCATTTTTTGAATAATCTATCATTTTCTTTTCTATTTTACAGTGTTAAAAAAGGCGATCCACGGGGGGGGGGGGGGGGGTGTGGAGGTGCGTGGGGAGCAGAAAAATCTTTTGCACCGGTTCGTGTTACGAACCGGTGTAAAAGAGTTTGTGGCTGACGCCAACCCTTTTGCACCGGTTCGTGTTACGAACCGGTGCAAAAGATCCCGCACGAACCGGTGCTAATACCCCCTGGACGTGTAGACCGCACGAACCGGTGCTAATGACCCCTTTAGCACCGGTTCGTGCCAAATCCGGTGCAAAAGCAATTTCGAGGACAGGATAACAGCCCTTGTTTCTACTAGTGAACAGGTTGTCTACGGACCATAATTTCCGGTAGACTAAACTGCCGTAATGGTTTGCAAGATGGTTGATTTGGCGAACTGCACCCCTTCCTAGCCAAGTATCTCCATACCCTTAATTTCCCTTCTTTATTTTTTGCAGTTCGTTTAACTCATCAGCTAATCCCAGTAAATAGGCTTATGCCTGATGTATAAAAAAACATATATTCAGTTTTTTAGGTCTCTCAGTTTTGAGCCAAAAGAGGGGATGAATATTTGTTCTGCATCACCTCAAGCAACACCACAAAATCAGCGCCACATTCGATGCATCAGCAAATCAAATGCCGGACAAAAGGTTTACTTTTTTTTTGAGGGAAAAAGGTTTACTTTGATGTGTACATGAGAGGCTTCAGAGATATTTTTTCCATGTCATCTTCTTACCTAATTTTTAATAACTGGAGTGTTAGCCAATGAAAATACTCGCAAAATCTTGGATTTTCTATTTGGTATATCTAGCCTCTCAGCACTGAGCAAAGGCATGATGCCTAAGTTTTCTGGGTAATTTATACATCTTGCATAGCATAAATCGTCCTCCAAGATTAGTTAAATTAGTGTCAGTAGTGTATAATCGTTTCCATGTAAATCTGACATCAGAATTTAGAGATGTTTCTGTAAAACAAATTAGGCTGGCTGCATGTTTGGATACAAAAAAAAAAGGCTTGCAACTGTAACTTGGAAATTAATCTACATTTTCCATCTCCATTTCTTGCAATATTTATAATCCGTTTCCTTTCAGGTCGAGTATTTAGGGTTTATAGCTTCTCTTATAGGAAATATATAATACATATTGCTGCATATCCGTGCCTTGGGATTTGGCAAACTAGGTAGCTAAGAAAAAAAAGCATGCTGCATATCTACTACTCTTTAACTTGGTGAAGCACACTGCCGGAGAGTTCACCAAAGAACACTAAGACATCCACGTATGCTTGACCTTTGCCTCATACGAAGTCCATTCGATGTGTAATTGTTTGTTACGGAGAAATTGGTGTTTACAGGTCAAAATCATCACAGTTGTCCTATATCTACTAAAACTTCATATTTTTCATGTCCATTAATTGTATCGCAAACTGGGCTGAGAAAGGCACGATGTTCTCCTCTGTGTCCTGATACCGGGTTGGGTTGGGTCTTGGATATACTAATACGACTTAGCTTTTGTTGTTTTCTATTGCATGTAAAAAATAAGGTATGGTCATTTCACATAGAGGCGAGTGCTGGAGACTTTTCATGAACATGATCTTTTTTCCAAACATAATGTGGAATGCATTATCTTCTTTTATAATCATATGTTGTTACTAATGTATGTCTCGCACCAGTCCAAATTTCTAATTAATTATTTAGTTGAGCCTTCTTATTTGCACATTCTTGGTGAATGTACTATTCGTTGCTATTCTGTGAGAACAAATGGATTATACACTTAGAAATTCCCATGCAAAGGAAAGAACTCATGGACGATGAAGACAAAGTTACATTTAACCAATATAGGGGAAATGTCTGACAAACTAAGAGTTAAAATGAAGATGAAATAAATTCACCAAGATTCAGCGAAAAGAGTTTAGTAAACAAAGGTTTGCCATTAGGCTTTCCACAATGGCGACACTCAATTTAATAACTAAATAATTTGAAGACAATGAAATTCGAGTCAAACTATGTAGCCCCATGCGATGCACGGGTTGATGACTAGTGTTTTCTTAAACGTGATTGAAATAAAAATGTTGTTCTACACATGAACGAAATAAAATGTTGTTTGCATATGCAAGGTAAATAAAATGGTGTTCCGTGCATGGCAAATAAATTGTTGTTCCGTACGCAATAAACAGAAGTTGTTCCATACACAATGGAAATAAAAAATTGTCTCGCACACAAAAAAATTCAGTTCGATGTTGTTGACCCAAAAAACAAAAACAAAAAGGCACAACTAGATAACAAAATATAGTGTTGACAATATTTTGAAAATCAACATTTGCTGCCTATAGAACATATTTGTACCAGACATTGTAGAAGCAACACTGAAACTAAAACATGATTCGTACATTGTGCTTGCCACGAACATGCATACGTACCCCGTTATTTTTATTTCAGAATTTTTTAACATTTGAAAAATGCATTTCCCACCTGGGTTCACGTGCACCCAGGTTCAACTGGGACTTTTCCTTGCCACGGGTGGCTATTGTTGTAATGATGCATGCATTGCATCTGTATACCTGACCGTCCAGATGCTAGCCCCCACGCTAAGTATGCTTTAGGCCCGAGCTTACATGACTACAGTTCATACCTGCTATATGGCATCCGACGGTTGGCGATGATGGCGATGTAAGTTCCAACCTGGGCATTCACTTAATATTCTAAGAAAAGAGGGTACAAGAGTACGAGGTACAGCTTCAACACGATGAGGAAAAACTTGCAGAATCGCAACAAAGGAAAAATAACAGGAACATCAGGTCGTAGTAAGGTTCGCGGGGTAATATACATCAAATTATCGAATTGTGACATGGAATGGGACCGGCAGATGGCGATGGATCTATCGAGATTGATCATCTGATTTGGGAAATATTTGTGATAGATGATCCAATTAACCAGCATAATCGCTGCCAAATGAGGTGCGTATATATATGTTTCTTGTATCATGCATGGCAGGGTGTGACAAGCATGCATGCGGAGCAACACTGCAACTGCTGCATGGGCCATGGCCACTCACCCGTGAGAGCATCTCCAACAGGCGCACTAAAAATCGGCGCACTAAACCTCGCTTCCGTCGCGCAGTAAATGGATAGCGCGCTGCGCTGACCGCTGGATGCTTCATTTTGCAGCACGCGTTGGCGCGGTAAAAAAGCTCCTCCGCCGGACGCTCCATTATGCTTCGCGCACCGCGGCGCAAACAACAAACACACACAAGTATGCATCAAAGAAGATCAAACAACCATATAAATTCACAAATAAAATGTACCATATAAATACAACAAATTGTTCATAACAAATACAACAAGTACATGAAATTGTTCACAACAAATACAACAAGTTTAAGGACCAACATACAACAATACAACATAGTTTTGAGACAATGCATTACATAGTTTTCAAACAAATACAACAAGTATGCAACTATTGTTGTCCATTCCAATTCCACCATTCTTCCATGAGATCTTTTTGGAGCTCATCATGTGTGTCGTTGGAGCGAATGGCATGGTACGAGGCAATGAACCGGGCAATCCTATGTGCGGACCTCCTCACTTGCACGGGAACCCCTATCAACTCGTAGTGTGTATGATCCACATCTTTCCCACGATCATCATCTATAATCATGTTATGCATGATGATAAAAGCGGTCATGATATACCAAAGGCACTCTTGATCCCAAAATCTAGCCGGCCCTCTCACAATGGCAAATTGAGCTTCCAAAATCCTAAATGCTCTCTCTACATCTTTCCTATCCACCGCTTGTGCATTGTGGAATTGGATTTTCTTCTTACCTCGTGGTTGAATAACCGGCTTCACAAATGTTTGCCACCTTGGATATATGCCGTCGGCGAGGAAGTAGCCATAGTTGTACTTGTGGCCATTTGCTTCCAACTTCACCAATGAACCTTCCCGCATTGCAAGTCTTGTCATTAGTGGTGATCGTTGAAGAACATTGATGTCATTGCAAGATCCAGGCATTTCAAAAAATGCATGCCATATCCAAGTCTCTTGATCGGCGACCGCTTCAAGGACTATGGTAGCATCCTTCTTGTACCCTTTGAATTGTCCATGCCATGCCGCTGGACAATTCTTCCAACTCCAATGCATACAATCAATGGAACAAAGCATACCCGGAAACCCCCGGTTGGCGTTGATATCCAAAAGCGTTGCCGTGTCTTGAGCATTGGGGGATGTCAAGTATGTGGATCCGAAAACATTCACAATTGCAACGACAAAGCGCTTCACACACAAGATAGAAGTGCTCTCTCCCATGGCCAAATGATCATCAACTAGATCCGCCGGTATACCATATGCCAACATACGTAAGGCGGCGGTCACCTTTTGATATGTGCTATGACCAATTTCTCCAGCGGCATTTCTCCTTTGCTCAAAGAACCGATCATACTTGGTCACATCCATTGTGATGTGCTTGAACAAGTTGATGCTCATCCGAAAACGCCGCCGAAAATAGCTTTTAGGAAATATTGCATTATCATTGAAATACGATTGCATCAATTTCTCATGCCCTTCAATCCTTTCTCTCCACAACTTCTGTCTACCGAACATCGATCCACCAATTTTTGGCTTCTTGACGGCACGGTATGCTAATAGTAGCGATATTTTCTCCTCTTCCTCTTGGTCGTACTCGTCATCCGATAAATCGTATGATGAACTCTACAAACATACATATGGAATTACTTAACTACAACTAACTGTAGTAGCTAATTGGCGAGCAAAATCATGGAGGCCGGCAGGCCGGCGGAGGCGCATACCTTCCGAGAAAATCGGCGAGCATCTTGGCTGCGCCATGTCGCTAGCAACCTCGAAGACGACGACATGGCGACGGCGGCGCGGGGTATGTACAGGAGAAGGCGCGGGCGAGGCGGGGAGAAGCGCTGGCTTGTCCCCGTCGGTGGCGATAGCGCTCGGTCGGTATAGCGCGGCGGAGCGGCCGCTACTGCCGGCAGGAGGCGCGGGCGAGGTGGATCTACGGCGCAGCGGCAAGCAACAGCAGGGACGGCGGCGGAATGCGCCAGCGGCGCGGTGGGAAATGGAGGGTGCGGGTGCGGGGGGAAATTTCCAGTCGTTGGGGTATTCGCGTGTGCGCCGAGCGATGCCGCGCGCTGTAGCCGACGCGTCACATTTAGCGCTGAGAATAGTGCAAAATGCCGTGCACCCTAATTTTTTTGCAGCGCCGCGACGTCTGCCGCGCCTGCTGGAGGAGTGATTCCGCCTCCGCGCACTGCAAATCAACGGTTAATATAGCGCGCGGGCTATATAGAGCAGTGTTGAACGGAAATGCTGAACGGAACCCAGGTACGCGCGAGGATGAAAAGTCAGCCAATGAAAGAGCACCACGTTGTTTACAGCATACGTATTTGTGGCAGGTATATGGTGTGTATTCCTCTACTCGTCCACCCACGTCATATTAATTGGCAATTAATCCTCTGTCATCCTTCGCCACCACTCTTCCTCCTCGCTAAGTTTGATTCCGTCCGCGCTGGGGATCCCTCCGCGCTGTGCCACACCGTGCTGCTCGAGCCCGCCGCCGCTCGAGCTCGATTTCGGCCGCGCCCGTGCCGCACCGCCCGGGCCCGTGTCGTGGCTGCGCCGCCCGCATCGAAGCTCCAACGCCCCTGCTTTGCCCGCGCCGCCCGAGCCGGTTTGACCGGCCGGCCCCAGAATCTACTGATTCTGGCCGATTCCGGCCAGATTGATCATCTCCGAACTTGTTATCATAAGTAATAGAAATCTTTTCTATCAGATCTGAAATTTGCGCTTCTTACTTATAATTGTTTGGCACTCAGATTTTGTTGTTTGAGCTCATCTTGACTGTTCTTTCAAGGCCACCTTCGATTGATGTATTCCGCTAATTTGTTTCAAGGTGACTGAAATTTTGGATTGTTATCTGAAATCTCGAAACCATTGCCTATCTGTTTTGGGGCTGCTGAATCTGAACGTATTATGAGAAACCACCGCCTCTCTGTTTTATTCGCTGTTGCATCTGAACATGTTATGAGAAATCATCGCGTCTCCGTTTTCTGTGCTGCTGAATCTTAGCATCTTATGAGTAACCATCGCCTCTTTGTTTTGGCGCTGCTGAATCTGAACCTGTTATGATGCTCCGATGACTCTTTTTGTATCGAAGGTAGCTTGTAGATTATTGTTTGACAATTACTGGATTAATGAATTCTGATTTGTACCTCGTTAATTAACTCTGCGCGACTGTTGTGTTCGTCATATACAACCTGGCAGATATCTTGCTGCTGTTCAGATCAATGCCATTTGCCATTTGTGTTCGTCACTCCTTTCCGCTTAAAGATGGCACCAAATTCCCCACTGTTCACTGGTGGAAAAACAGGCTTCGGGTGAGCCCCATAAGTCGCGACGCTGCAGGAACCGCGACTAATGGTACCTTTAGTCGCGGTTCGGGAGGCGAACCGCGACCAAAGGCTCGGGCCCGAGGCGCTCGGTGGCCAGCCGGTGCACGTGGGGGGCTTTAGTCGCGGTTGGCCGGGCCAACCGCGACTAAAGGTGCCCGAAGGCCTTTAGTCGCGGTTGGCTGGGCCAACCGGGACTAAAGCCCCCCCTATATATACCCATCCAGCGAGCCAACACTTAGCCATTTGGTGCCATTTTCTTCACAAACTTCACAAGTGGGTGTTAGGTTTGCTTTTGGTTCCTCTTATGCACATAAGGTGTTTGATGAAATGCCCCAAGAGCATGAAACAAACATGATATGAAGTGTTGGAGCCACACTTGAGCTTTCTCATTTATTTTTTCCTCCTCGATCGCGGTTAGCAACTTGAACCTTTGATGTGTCGTTGATAAAATGTGCATGTGTGTGTAGTTCATTGTTTAATTTATATTGTTTGTAGCTAGTTAGTTTAACAAATGCATGATGGTTAATTATATATTTTATATTATAATAATGCAGATGAATCGACAATGGATGTACGGTAACCGACTCTCCGGCGAGTTCAGTGCGGGTTTGAAAGATTTCCTCGTAGTGGCCAATGCGAACAAGCAGGGGGGTTTTGTTATCTGTCCATGTGTTAAATGTAAGAATCAAAAGGGTTACTCTTCCTCAAGAGATGTTCAGCTGCACCTGCTTCGGCACGGTTTCATGCCAAGCTATAATTGTTGGACCAAGCATGGAGAAAGAGGGGTTATAATGGAAGATGATGAAGAAGGGGACGCTTTCATCGATGAAAGCTATCTTGCTCATTTCGGTGATACTTTCATGGAGGATGCTGAAGGTGAAGGGGAAGGTGAAGGGGAAGGTGAAGAAGAGGCACGTGATGATCTCGTTGATGATCTTAGTCGGACCATTGCTGATGCACGGAGACGCTGCGAAACTGAAAAAGAGAGGGAGAATTTGGATCGCATGTTAGAGGATCACAGGAAGGCGCTGTACCCCGGATGCGATGATGGTCTGAAAAAGCTGGGCTGCACACTTGGATTTCGTTGAGATGGAAGGCACGGGCAGGTGTAGCTGACTCGGCATTTGAAAACTTGCTGAAAATGTTGAAGAATATGTTTCCAAAGAATAACGAGTTGCCCGCCGATACGTACGAAGCAAAGAAGGTTGTCTGCCCTCTAGGTTTAGAGGTTCCGAAGATACATGCATGCATCAACGATCGCATCCTCTACCGCGGTGAATACGAGAATTTGAATGAATGCCCGGTATGCCTTGCATTGCGTTATAAGATCGGAGGCGATGACCCCGGTGACGATGTTGAGGGCCGAAACCCAGGAAGAAGGTTCCCGCCAAGGTGATGTGGTATGCTCCTATAATACCACGGTTGAAACGTCTGTTCAGGAACAAAGAGCATGCCAAGTTGTTGCGATGGCACAAAGAGGACCGTAAGTCGGACGGGGAGTTGGGACACCCCGCAGATGGAACGCAATGGAGAAAGATCAACAGAGAGTTCAAAGATTTTGCAGCTGACGCAAGGAACATAAGATTTGGTCTAAGTACGGATGGCATGAATCCTTTTGGCGAGCGAGCTCCAGCCATAGCACCCGGCCCGTGACTCTATGCATCTACAACCTTCCTCCTTGGTTGTGCATGAAGCGGAAGTTCATTATGATGCCGGTGCTCATCCAAGGTCCGAAGCAACCCGGCAACGACATCGATGTGTACCTAAGGCCATTAGTTGATGAACTTTTACAGCTGTGGGGCAGACTGGTGTCCGTGTGTGGGATGAGCACAAAGAAGAGGAATTTGACCTACGAGCGTTGCTTTTCGTAACCATCAACGATTGGCCTGCTCTTAGTAACCTTTCGGACTGTCAAATAAGGGATACAATGCATGCACGCATTGCTTACATGAGACCGAAAGTGTACATTTGCCAAATTGTAAGAAGAACGTGTACCTTGGGCATCGTCGATTTCTTCCGAAAGGTCATCCAGTAAGAAAGAAAGGCAAGCATTACAACGGCAAGGCAGATCACCGGCCGAAGCCTGCGGAACACTACTGGTGCTGAGGTATTTGATATGGTCAAGGGTTTGAAAGTCATCTTTGGAAAGGGTCTCGGCGGACAATCGGTTCCGAAGGGAGCCGACGGGCACGTAGCCATGTGGAAGAAGAAATCTATATTCGGGAGCTAGAATATTGGAAAGTCCTAGAAGTCCGCTCCGCAATCGACGTGATGCACGTTACGAAGAATATTTGCGTGAACATCCTAAGCTTCTTGGGCGTGTATGGGAAGTCAAATGATACAAAGGAAGCACGGCAGGACCAGCAAAGTTTGAAAGACCCGATGACCTCGCATCCGGAACGGTTTCAAGGTCGTGCCAGCTACGCTCTGACCAAAGAAGAGAAGGTCATCTTTTTTGAATGCCTGAGGAGTATGAAGGTCCCGTCAGGATTCTCGTCCAATATAAAGGGAATAATAAACATGGCGGAGAAAAAGTTCCAAAACCTGAAGTCTCACGACTGCCACGTGATTATGACGCAATTGCTTCCGATTGCTTTGAGGGGCTCCTGTCGGAAAATGTTCGAGTAGCCATTGTGAAGCTATGTGCATTCCTCAATGCAATCTCTCGGAAGGTAATCAATCCGGAAGTTCTACCACGGTTACGAACGATGTGATCCAATGTCTTGTCGGTTTCGAGTTGGTGTTCCCGCCATCCTTCTTCAATATTATGACGCACCTCCTGGTTCACCTAGTCGATGAGATTTCCATTCTCGGTCCTGTATTTCTACACAATATGTTCCCCTTCGAGAGGTTCATGGGAGTATTAAAGAAATATGTTCGTAACCGTGCTAGGCCAGAAGGAAGCGCTCTATATCGATCGGCCTATTTCGTTCATCATTTCCTAATATCAAGTAACTAATTAATAACTCTCTTGTTTATTTAATTTTCTTTGCCTCGTAGGGTTTGGAGACGGTTCGTAGATACCAAGGTCGGTGAATTCAAAAAAGAGCTAAATTTTAAAATGGCAGTGCGGACGATCGGGGATACTCAGCCACCGGGGACCAATCTATGTGGATATTATGTTTGTGAGAGGATCCGGAGATACTGCAATGAGCGGGACCGAAGTGTGAGAACAACATCCCGAGGAATAACCTCCGGAAGACGCTTAGTCCGAAGCTCGCTTCCGACCACTTCAAGAGGAACTAGGCTGGATGGTTGGCGAGGAAGTCATCGATCCTAGAGGAGAACACTATTACGATGACGTAGAACTTTATATGCACCAGAATTTGTAACTAACTTGTTCAAAATTGTATATGGTCATCCGATATTGAATATATATTGTATATGGTCATCCGATATTGAATATATATTGTATATTCCTCTTGAATTCTTTTTGGTTCTAATTTCAAATTTGTTTGAAATTGTACATTCATATGCATGTATGTATACGATACCAGTAGAATATGTGAAACTCCTTCAAAATTAAAACCCAAAAGAAATAAAATAATACAAATTAAAAAGAAACCAGATTTAGGGGGAGGGGGCTAAACCCTAAACCCTGCGGAGGCCTTTAGTCGCGGTTGGCCGGAAGAACCGCGACTAAAGGTCCTCCGCTCCGGCGCTCGCCCTGCGGCCCACGTGGACGGGCCTTTAGTCGCGGTTCGTAAGGAACCGCGACTAAAGGGGGGGGCCTTTAGTCGCGCTACTTTGGTCGCGGTTGCGCCACCGCGACTAATGGCAGTTGCCAACCGCGACCAAAGCCCCTTTTTCCACCAGTGGTTGTTTCCATTAATTATAGATTAGCAACAGTCAAATCTACTGCATCCAATTTTCTACTGTAGTTTTCATCTTTCTGACAGTACCTTTTTTTTTGCAATGCCCCAAATTGAGAGATCTTTGTCAAAATCTAACAAAAAAATCTTTGTTTGAGAAAAATTAGTGGTCACGGTAGATCCATTCGAAATGCATTTTTTTTATTTTTTCTAAGATTTGGAATTATCCTTGGGAGGAACTCAAAAATCAAGTTCTTGTCATGCTAATTGTTATGTAGTCAAGGCTTAATCCGCTGGTGTTACATTTGATGGCACTAATTGGTCAGTTTGACTATTCAAAGTTATAATTAGTCTGTTGGTGTTCGTTCACCTTGTACTACTCTGACAAGTTTTTGTATCCTTGTATTAACTACTCTGACATTTGCCTTAACACTAGGTGTATTTCCTCTCGTATCCGACTGGTATAGAAAAGTTAAAGCAAGTGTATTCTTTTGCTGCTATATTAATTGTCAATCTCAAAGCAATCATTGATGCTCCCGATTTAATCCTCGCGCGTAGCCGGGTTCCAAACGTGCGGGTCTGTTTGTTGAAGATGCTTTGACCCATGTATTGATAATAGAACGATCAGAGTCCATCGCAGCTGGATCGGAGAAGCTAGAGCAGCAGGGGCGGACCCAGACGAAAGCCTTACTAGGAGCATCTTTGTATAATTTTGCTGAACTTGAATAATTTTCTTTTAAAATTTAAACAATAAATACTAAAGAAATTCAATAAATTGAGTTGGGGCCTATGCCCCCACTCGCGTGTACTTGCATCCATGTATCACAAAGGTGCGTGCGGTGACACGATGAAAAGATTGCGATTGATGTGCATTTTGGTTCATGCACAACTAATACTCCCTCCATTTAAAATAATTTTCAAAAATAGATGTATCTAGATATATTCTAGTGTGTAGATACATCCATTTTAAGCAATTATTTTAAATCGGAGGGAGTACATTAATTATGTAGTCTAGTTCCGAAACTAAGCTGTTAACGATAATACACTAGTAGAAAACGGGGCTTCGGTCCCGGTTCGTAACAGATTTTAGTCGCGGATTCACAACTGGGATTAAATATGCGCGACTAAAGGCTCACCCCTTTAGTCCCGGTTGCTTACGAACCGAGACTAAAGGCCCATCCATGTAGGCTACAGACGTACGTCGGGGCGAAGTACCTTTAGTTTCGGTTGGTGGGACCAACCTAGACTAAAGGTCTCTGCTGGTTTAGGATTTGAACCCCTAAATCTGGTTTTATTTTGTTGTGTTTCCATTTCTTTTAAATTTTAATTTGTGTTTTATTTTAATTTCGAAGAAGTTTCAGTACAAATATTCTATGTTAGTATATACACGTTACACGTTCATGCATATGAATATACAATTTCAAATTTCCAACAAGAAGAATTCAAGAGGAATATATAATATTCAATCTTGGGTGACCATATACAACTTCAAACAAGTTTTAATATACAATTTACGGCATTAGATGTTCTTCGTCCTCGTAATAGTTTTTATCCATTAGGATGGAGGATGTCCCTCATCAAAAATCCTGCTAATTCCTCTTGAATTGATCAGAAGCGAGCTTCTGGATTAAGCTTCTCCCGCAAGTCACTCCTCCGCAAGTTGATATCCTATGCCCTCCGCTCAGAGGTGTGTGATGATGCGTGAAGCACACGTCCGTTGGGAACCCCAAGAGGAAGGTGTGATGCGTACATCAGCAAGTTTTCCCTCAGTAAGAAACCAAGGTTATCGAACCAGTAGGAGATGAAGGCCACGTGAAGGTTGTTGGTGAAGGAGTGTAGTGCGGCGCAACACCGGGGATTCGGCGCCAACGTGGAACCTGCACAACACAATCAAAATACTTTGCCCCAACTTAACGAGTAAGGTTGTCAATCTCACCGGCTTGCTGTAAACAAAGGATTAAACGTATGGTGTGGAGAATGATGTTTGCTTGCAAAGAACAACGAGAGAACAATGATTGCGGTTGATTGTATTTCAGATGTAAAAGAATGGACCGGGGTCCACAGTTCACTAGTGGTGTCTCTCCAATAAGATAAATAACATGTTGGGTGAACAAATTACAGTTGGGCAATTGACAAATAGAGAGGGCATAACAATGCACATACATATCATGATAACTACTATGACATTTACTTAGGGCATTACGACAAAGAACATAGACCGTTATCCAGCATGCATCTATGCCCAAAAAGTCCACCTTCGGGTTAGCATCTGCACCCCTTCCAGTATTAAGTTGCAAACAACAGACAATTGCATTAAGTATTGTGCGTAATGTAAACAATAGAAATATCATTAGACAAAGCATTAATGTTTTATACCTAGTAGCAACAGCACATCCACAACCTTAAACTTTCTGTCACTGTCCCAGATTCAATGGAGGCATGAACCCACTATCTAGCATAAATACTCCCTCTTGGAGTTACAAGTATCAACTTGGTCAGAGCCTCTACTACCAACAGAGAGCATGCAAGATCATAAACAACACATATACGATAGATAGATAATCAACTTGACATAGTATTCCATATTCATCGGATCCCAACAAACACAACATGTAGCATTACAAATAGATGATCTTGATCATGATAGGCATCTCACAAGATCTAAACATGATAGCACAAGAGGAGAAGACAACCATCTAGCTACTGCTATGGACCCATAGTCAAAGGATGAACTACCCACGCATCAGTCTGGAGGCGGGCATGGTGATGTAGAGCCCTCCGGTGATGATTCCCCTCTCCGGCAGGGTGCCGGAGGCGATCTTCAGAACCCCCCGAGATGGGGTTGACGACGGCGGCGTCTCAGTAACTTTTCTCGTATCGTGGCTCTCGGTACTAGGGTTTTCGCGACGGAACGATTATATAGTCGAAGGGTCATTGTCGAGGGACGCCCGAGGGGCCCACCCCATATGGCGGCGCGGCCAGGGGTGGGGCCGCGCCCCCCTATGGTGTGGCCGCCTCGTGGCCCCTTTTCGTCTCCTCTTCGGTGTTCTGGAAGACTCCGTGGAAAATAAGACCGTGGGCTTTTGTTTCGTCCAATTCCGAGAATATTTTACGTGTAGGATTTACGAAACCAAAAACAGCAAAAAACAGGAACTGGCGCTTCGGCATCTTGTTAATAGGTTAGTGCCGGAAAATGCATAAAAATGATATAAAGTGTATATAAAACATGTGAGTATTTTCATAAAACTAGCATGGAACATAAGAAATTATAGATACGTTTGAGACGTATCAAGCATCCCCAACCTTAGTTCCTACTCGCCCTCGAGTAGGTAAACGATAAAAAGGATAATTTACGAAGTGACATGCTACTATCATCATCTTGATCAATACTATTGTAAAGCATATGAGATGAATGAAGTGATTCAAAGCAATGGTCTATAGTTTGTTAACAAATAGATAATGACTACTGAATCATATAGCAAAGACTTTTCATGAATAGTACTTTCAAGAAAAGCATCAACAAGTCTTGCATAAGAGTTAACTCATAAAGCAATAGATTCTTAATAGAAGGTTTTGAAGCAACACAAAGGAAGATTTAAGTTTCAGCGAGTTGCTTTCAACTTTCAACATGTATATCTCATGGATAATTGTCAACACAAAGTAATATGATTAGTGCAAATAAGCAAGTATGTAAGAATCAATGCACACAGTTGACACAAGTGTTTGCTTCTAAGACGAGAAGAAGTAGGTAAGCTGACTCAACATAAAGTAAAAGAAGGGCCCTTCGCGAGAGGAAGCAAGGATTACTCATGTGCTAGAGCTTTTTATTTTGAAAACATGGAAACAATTTTGTCAACGGTAGTAATAATTCATATGTGTTATGCATAAAACCTCATATAAGTTGCAAGCCTCATGCATCGAATACTAATAGTGCCCGCTCCTTGTCCTAATTAGCTCGGATTTCCATGGATTATCATTGCATTACATATGTTTCAACCAAGTGTCACAAAGGGGTACCTCTATGCCACCTGTACAAAGGTCCAAGGAGATAGATCGCATTTGATCTCTCAATTTTGATAGGTCTCAACTTGAGGACATCCATACCGGGACAACATAGAAAACAGATAATGGACTCCTCTTTTATGCTTTAAGCATTCAACAATAGATAATATTCTCATAAGAGATTTGAGGATTAATGTCCAAGCTGAAACTTCCACCATGATACATGGCTTTGGTTGGCGGCCCAATGTTCTTCTCTAACAATATGCATACTCAAACCATTTAACTCATGGCAAATCTCCCTTACTTCGGACAAGACGAACATGCATAGCAACTCACATGATATTCAACAAAGGTGTGACGGGTTGATGGCGTCCCCGAAACATGGTTACCGCTCAACAAGCAACTTATAAGAACTAAGATACATAAGCGACATATTCTTTACTACAATAGTTTTTTAGGCTACTTTCCCATGAGCTATGTATTGCAAAGACAAGGAATGAATTTTTTTAAAGGTAGCACTCAAGCAATTTACTTTGGAATGGCAGAAAAATACCACATAGTAGGTAGTTATGGTGGACACAAATGGCATAGGTTTTGGCTCAAGGTTTTGGATGCACGAGAAGGATTCCCTCTCAGTACAAGGCTTTGGCTAGCAAGGTTGTTTGAAGCAAACACAAGTATGAACCGGTACAACAAAACTTACATAAGAACATATTGCTAGCATTATAAGACTTTACACTGTCTTCCTTGTTGCTCAAACACTTTTACCAGAAAATATCTAGACTTTAGAGAGACCAATCATGCAAACCAAATTTCAGCAAGCTCTATGGTAGTTCTCCACTAATAGATTTAAACCACATGATGCAAGAGCTTAAAAATGATCTACTTGAGAGCTCAAAACAATTGCCAAGTATCAAATTATTCAAGACAATATACCAATTACCAGATGAAGCATTTTCTCTTTCCAGCCAAATAGCAATAAATGAAACGGCTTTCAACTTTCGCCATGAACATTAAAAGTAAAACTAAGAACACCAGTGTTCAATATGAAAAAGCGGAGCGTGTCTTTCTCCCACACAAGGAATGCTAGGATCCGAATTTATTCAAACACAAAAAAAAGCACACAGACGCTCCAAGTAAAGCACATAAGATGTGACAGAATAAAAATATAGTTTCACTAGAGGTGACCTGATAAGTTGTTGATGAAGAAGGGGATGCCTTGGGCATCCCCAAGCTTAGATGCCTGAGTCTTTTTGAAATATGCAGGGATGAACCACGGGGGCATCCCCAAGCTTAGACTTTTCACTCTTCTTGATCATGTTATATCATCCTCCTCTCTTGATCCTTGAAAAATTCCTTCACACCAGACTCAAAATAATCTCATTAGAGGGTTAGTGCATAATCAAAAATTCACATGTTCAGCAAGGACATTGTAACGCCCCACTTTTGCAACCTTGTTTAATTGTCCATAATGCAAATATTAGGGGGAACAAAAACTTTTTCTTTAGACTAATTAACATGTATTGCCTTGATCTGTTTGTTATGATGAATTGCCTTGATCTGTTGGTAGATGAATTGTCTTGATTTGCTTGTTGAGTTTTGTCTTGAGCTGCCTCATAGATCAACACCTCTAGTGGTCAAGCAAGCAACTCACCTAATAAAACACCTATGTGACTTAGGAAAATTTGTTTTCCTTTTTCTCCACATCAAACTTTTCTACTCATGGCAACATGAGTGTGCCTACTTAAAATTCCTCTTTGTGTTTAAGCTAGCTCAAATCATCCTTGATTCCAAACTTGCATCCTTCTCTTATACCCACTCATCCTTGTTGGTTTTGAGGCCATGTCGACCATTTGTGTTGACAGGCTTTGAATGCCCAGATTTTGGCAGTTGATCTCTAAGCACCCACAACTGTTATTGTTGACTTCAATACATGGATCTCATCTATGCAACACCCTCTTCAACCTCCACGTCCTGCATGTCTCAGTCAATCCTTGCAACTCTTATATTCAACTTGATCTGGTATCCTATCCCATGTTTCAGCACCAGATCACTTCTTCCTCTTTTACCTCTTGTTTTTGTTTACATCCGAGTTTATCTTCACAAAACCAAGTGTGGGAATGATGGATACATTTTGTAGCCACCATCTACCCTTGAGAACACTTCTCCCTAAATTAAGTTTTCTTTCCCAAAAACCCTATTGTTTTTCCTTCTCAAGTTTTGATCACAAAACTACTTCTAGTTTTATTAAATCTTTTCAAGATATTTCTTCAAAGAAAACAAGGAACTGAAATGGGTTATGTTTTTCTTCCCATTTCTACCAAGTACTGATTTCTAAAAACATTACTCTCTATTTGACTTTCTTTTTAACAAAAAGCTTGTTGATGGTACCTACACCATTTCTTGTTTCCTCTTTCTTATTTTACATTTGAGAAAAACTCTACTTTACTTGAGAAAGTAAGTAGAATATTTTGAACCCCTATGTTCCAACTAGTTTTATCTCAACACTTTCAAACTTCATTCCACTTGAGTTCATTCCCAATTGTCCCTAGACAATTGAGGTGTTTCAAATACTTTTCAAATGAGTTCTATTTCAAATGACAACTCTTGCACATTTTATGCACACCTCTGATCTACCACATTGTATTACCCCATCCTCCAATTCTTAGTCAAATGGATGATAATTTGATACTTTCAAAACACTCCCAATTGACCTCTTATTTGAAGAGCAACTCATATTTCATCATACCCATCTCAATCCTCTATTCTTTTCCATCATCACCTTGACCTCCTGAATTGGTGATTTCTGCCACCATATTCATCCTTGTGAGTACATGGTTACTTCACTCACCATGTCTCTTAGTCTTGCTCTCTAATTGTCTAAACCACCATCACCATCCCATCTACCTTGACATGCACATGCATTGTTGCATGTGGTCAATCCCAATCCTTCCAAAATTGAATTCAAATAAAAACTTCTAATCATCAAATATACCTTGGGAACTATCTTCATCATAAGTTGGTCTCAACCAAAGTGGTGGAGATCATTCTCATGGCACATGTTACCCTCATATTCCTTTCTATCTATATGTATCTACTCCTATTTTTAATCCTCATCAAAGTCACTCATTGACATTATCTTCTCAACATCATGCCTTGGTCTTTACACATGAATGTTGTGCACCTCTCCCATTGTTCACTTGTGTTTGCCAAAAATGGAGCCGGCCATTGTGTTGGCATGACAATTTCGACCAGCCATTGTGCTCCTCACTTTATTCTCTTGCAAGCCTTGTCTCCCAACTACCCCAAAAAATAAATGGGCAGCCACCCACCTTGGCCAATCAAAAAAGGAGGCAGCCACCCCTCTCCCTCTATAAAAGGGGCTTGGCCGGCCACCTCCTCCCCTTTGCTTCATTTCTTCTCACTCACCACTCCCTCACACTCCTCCTGCCCTCGACCACGAGCTGCTGCTCCCCCTTGCTCCCATGGCCGGCCATGGTCATGGAAAGCTCACCTAGATGCAGCTCCATGTCGGCGGTCTGATGGCGGATCTGAGCGGAGCCTCCTCCGGTGACGGCGGCTTGGCCGCCTAAGCCCCCGTGCCCTTCTCCGCTTAGTGATCCCAGATGATGAGAATTGGCTGTTAATGGGGGATTTTAATCGTATAAGATCACCACAAGATAGAAACAAGGCAGGGGGAAATATAAATGAAATGTTACTGTTCAATGAAGCTATCAGTAATCTCGGCTTGGTTGACATTCCTCTCAAAGGTAGGAAATTTACATGGAGTAACATGCAAAATTCCCCTCTACTCCAGAGGCTTGACTGGTTCTTCTCCTCAGTAGCTTGGACCACCTCTTTCCCTAATACTATGGCAACACCACTAGCCATGACAACCTCTGTTCATGTGCCCTGTGTCATATCTATACAAACATCTATTCCAAAGTCTACAGTCTTCAGATTTGAGAATAGTTGGCTTGATATGCCTGATTTCCTGGCTACTGTGGAGAGCTCTTGGACAAAGTCAATACATTATGCAGATGCTGCAAAGAGAATCACTGCCAAGTTCAAAGTCCTTCGAAAAGAGCTAAAAAAAATGGAAGCATTCTATCTCCTCTATTACTAAAGATATTGAGGACTTAAATGCTCTCATCTCTCTTATTGATGCCATTGAAAATTTTAGAGATCTGTGCCCTATGGAAAGACAATTCAGAATGGCAATGAAATTTCATTTAGCTGCTTTGTTGAAGCAACAACTGGCTTATTGGAAACAAAGAGGGAAAATCAAATGGGCAACACTTGGAGATGAAAATTCTAGATTTTTTCATTCAATGGCAACCACCCAAAAGAGGAAGAACCACATTCAATCTATTACATCTGTCAATGGTGTTTCAGTATCAGAACACAAGGATAAGGCTGAGATTTTGTTACAGGCTTACAAAGAAAGATTGGGACAGACAGATAATATTTCTGGTGCTCAACACATTTCTGCCTTGTTGAATACCACAAACTTGGATTTTTTGGAAGTTCCCTTCACACCCAAAGAGATTGATGATGTGGTGGCTGATTTTCCACCTAATAAGTCACCAGGACCAGATGGGTTTAATGCTGAATTCCTGCAAAAATGTTGGCCCATCATCAGAAAGGACTTCCATGATTTATGTAACCAATTTCACCAGGGCACTTTGTGTTTGGAGAGTATTAATAACTGTTTCATTACTCTTGTTCCAAAAAAAGATGATGCCAGTACAGTGCATGATTATAGACCTATCTCCCTGCTCAATTGTACTCTCAAACTTATTACAAAGCTTCTTGCCAATAGGTTGCAAACTGTGATCATGGAACTTATACATGCAAACCAATATGGATTCATTAAAAGTAGGACTATCCAAGATTGCTTAGCTTGGTCCTATGAATACATAAATTTATGCCATAAGAGCAAAAAGGAGACTGTTCTTCTTAAACTGGACTTTGAGAAAGCTTTTGACAAGTTAGATCACTCTTTTATCCTTGAAGTTCTTCAGAAAAAAGGTTTTGGGCAGAAGTGGTGTTCTTGGATCAAGCAGATTCTTGCCTCTGCCACTTCCTCAGTTCTGTTGAATGGAGTGCCTGGTTCAGTCTTCAAATGTAGGAGAGGGGTTAGACAGGGGGATCCCCTTTCTCCTTTACTATTTGTGCTTGCTGCAGACACCTTACAATCCATGGTTAACCAGGCAATGAGAGATAATTTGCTCCACAGACCTTTGGCTCTCCAGAGTTCTTCTTCTTTCCCAATAGTCCAGTATGCTGATGATACCTTGGTTATAATGCAAGCAGATGTGCCTCAATTACTGGTTTTAAAGAGTTTGCTACACAGATTTGGAGAAGCTACTGGACTAAGAGTAAATTATGAGAAATCAAATCTGGTCCCTATCAATATTTCTGAAGCCAGAGTGAGCATATTCACCTCTGCTCTAAACTGCCAATTGGGAAACCTTCCATTTCTATACCTTGGATTACCCCTTAGTATATCCAAGCCACCAAAGGAGTACTTCATGCCCCTAATAATGTGTATCCAGAGAAGATTACCTTCATGTACCATGTATCTTAATTATGGCAGTAAACTAAGACTGGTTAATTCAGTCCTCTCTTCTCTGCCAATTTTCTCCATGAGTACTCTGAAATTATACCAATGGGTCCTTGATGAGTGTGACAAATATAGAAGGCATTGTCTCTGGAGAAACAAGGATCTTGATAGTAAGACTCCTCCTTTGGCCTCATGGGATATGGTCTGTCGACCAAAAGATCAAGGAGGGTTGGGTTTCCTCAAGATGTCAGTTCAAAATAATTGTCTCTTACTGAAACATATCCATAAGTTCTATAACCAGGAGAATATACCTTGGATTAACTAGGTATGGGAGTCTTATTATCAGAATGTCCTGCCACCACTTAGACACAGAGATATTTCTTTTTGGTGGAGGGACTGTCTTAAAAAGCTTGATCTCTACAAAGCCAAAGCTCTCTGTACAATGAATAGTGGAGTAACTGTGCTGTTTTGGACTGACTTGTGGTCTTTGGAAAGGTTATCAACAAAATGGCCTTATTTATTCACTTTTGCCAAAGATATATCCATATCTGTCAAGAATGTTATTGCCACCGAAGAGTTTCCATCTCTCTTTCATTTGCCACTATCTGTACAAGCTATGGAGGAATATCAGCAGTTCCTTTCTCTGGTACAAGAAACACAAGTATCTTTGGAAAAGGATAAGTGGACAGTAACTGTTGCAGCCCCAGGGTATCAAGTATCATCTATGTATAAGGATCTGATGAAGCAAGGACCTGTGCTACCCATCATTTCTTGGCTTTGGAAAACCTCGTCGTCGGGACAAGCATAAAGTTTTCTTTTGGCTGCTCTTCCATAACAGGCTAAATACCAGAGCCATGTTGCAAAGAAAGAGGTTCTTCTTGCCAGATTACACATGCATTATGTGTAATGGTTCTGCTTTGGAAACAAGAGACCATCTGTTCTTTTCCTGCCCTTTTGCTAAAAATTGTTGGCAATATTTATGTCCTGGTTGGGATTCCACGCTGACTGATGGGCCTATAGTGCTACAGGATGTCATTCAGCGCTTCAAAGCCAAAATCCAGCAGCCTTTCTTCATGGAGCTCATTATGCTTACTTCATGGTCAATCTGGACTATCCGAAATGACTTTATCTTCAAAGGGATCACTCCAAGCCTATATCGCTGCAGACATAAGTTCAAAGATGAGTTGGCCTTGCTGGTGCATAAAGCTAAGAAGAAATCATATATTGGCCTTAGGGCCTGGGTAACGAATTTCATGTAATCCCTAGACTAGTTTAGCTTAGCCTAGTTTTGTTTTCTCTAAGTGCTGTTCTCAAGCACTTTGTTTCCTTTTTAGTTTTAGCTTTGTACTTTATACCCCAAAAATGCAATAAAAATATACGCAGTGAGGAAACTCACTGTACAGGTTTCAAAAAAAAAGATGCAACTCCCTCCTCCCTCAAGCTCATCCTCACCATGAGAGCATCCCTCTCACTCTCTTCTTCCCTAACCTTTGATGAATCCAGCTCCCTTTCTCCTTTCTCCTCTCACAAGATTGGATCTTGATGCAGGTGCATGTTGGTCCAAGCATGGAGAAGGTTGAGCTATCCTCAGATCTGAAGTTCTTGAGCAAAGTTTGTCCAAAAACTTGCAGTAATTTCTGTAATCTTGCTGTTTCAGATTCTGGTACGATCTTGTAAAATCCACCAAATCTCGTGTGCAGATCCAAATCGAGTGATTCAAAGTTCCACAGTTAGATATGGAAAAGATCTACAACTTGGCGTTGGTCTCATCCTCAAATTCGTTACGTATTGTCCTTGGTAACTAAAGTTCCGTAAACATGCAGATTCACTGTTTGTTAGATTTGTTCCGTTTTACAAAACCTGTTTGAACAAACTCAACTGTAGGTGAAAGCCCTCTTCAATACCTTCATTTTGGCGGTGGTTTCACTTCGATTCACCTCCTGAAACTGAAATGGTTCACAGATCAAAATCTGGTCAGATCTGACTTTGTCGAATTAAACCAGGATCTTGGAAACGAATTTTTGAATGAAACCAGTTGGGTAAGAACCAGCTTCTCAATACCTTTCAGATGCAGCTGCCCTCGTATTTTTATGATTGATGTACAATTTGTGGTGAATTAAACTTGTTCTATGTGTTCTGCAGACATGACTGTTAGCTTTTAAATCACCAAAAATTCATTTTTGAACCTAATTGAGTGATCCCAATTCGGTAGGACTACTGGATGTTTTCTTAATCATCTTAAACAAGTTTCAAGCACTTATCCATTTTGAAAATCCAGAGGTAAAGCAAATGGTATAGACATGCAGTAATCTTGTCAATCCATTTGTGAGAGTTTCAGAAACAATTTGAACCCAAATCCAGTTGTGTGAGCATCTCTGTTTTAATATCTTTCAAATGCCAGTGGTCTCATATTTTTAGGATTTTCCTACGATTTATGGCTTACAGATCTTATTTTCTGTACAGTCAGATTCAAAGAAATTCCTAAAATTGTAGGTTTAATATTTTTGGGTGATTCCAATTGGGTTAGTCTTGTATTAGTACTGGCCATCTAGGAAAAATATTATTAGTCTCTGTTCATACATATTTGTTGCTGTTAGTAATGTATTTGTGTGACATGCATTGTTGAAGCAAAACTTTTCGGTTTATTTAAAACCCTTGACCAACTCTTTTTAGTAGAGATGGGCAACCTTTGTTTTATGCTTGCAAAACAAAACCTCTGCAACTTAACTTTAGTTATATTGTTTTTCTTAAGTTTCAAAAAGGTGTGGTATCTTGCTTGCTTCCTATTTGTGGGTATAGTGTTGAGTGAGCAAATTAAATTAGGAAAACTGATATCTACTTTTCCAAAAATGTTTGAAATTAGGTTGTGAATGTTTGTGATGCCAAACTAATGCACTTGTCCTCTTTATGATGTTATCTACCAGGGTATACTTAGCTTGTGCCATGGTGATACCGAGAGAGGCAATTGCTAGTTGTGATACTCTCATACCTTTACTAGGTAAATAAAATGGGGTTTTCTAAATTAAAAATTCATAAATTTGTTTTGTAGTATCTATAAGTCCTTTGTATGTTAGCTCTTTATTGAATGGTTAAATTATGGTTGTTGTATGTTTTCTTTGTTGGCGCAATGTGATTGATTGTGTTCCTTTTATATTTTCCGGCGATAGATGCGAACAATTCCGGAGAAGAAGAAGAAGTGGAATCGGACGAGGATTTTATTTATGTTGTTGGGATTCTTATATTGATGGAGTTGAAGAAGTACAGGGACAAATAAGCCAAGGCAAGCCATCTTTTGATCTCTGATCCGGTGTCTAGTTGGATGTCATTTGCTGATGTTCAAAGCACCTTCATTCTATGTGTGTTATTATCTCTATTTATGTCATCTATGTGTGATTGCAAGTGGGGTACTCTCTAGTGGTGATACTCCACTATTGTCGTTGTGATTATGGGATGCATGGTATCATGGCCGTGCTATTCCACTTGGTCATCTTGTATGCTCACCGAGAGCATGTTGATTCTCTTTGACACCTCACCTACAATTCCCCTTTACGGAAATGGTGATCATAACCATTATCTTGGTGTACCCTCTAAGTGTGATGGTATGCCCACCTACCTTGAGTGTGTCGACCGCTCGACACCCTTCTTGCACCCCTTAGTGGTATGATGGTTAGTATCATGTCCTTGTGATTCTTTCTAACTCTTTTTGATGCTAGGCATACTTACTCTCAAGTATGTCGAACCCATTGTTGATGTTACGCATACTTACTCTCAAGTATGTTAAAACCCTTGTTGTTTTTATGCATGCTTACCCGAAGCATGTATGCCCCCTTGACCACCTATTTCATCTTCTTCTTCATGGTATGATGATTAACATCATGACCCTTGTCGAACAATCCTACCTATGTTGTTCCCATGCATGCTTATCCTAAGTATGTATGATCTCCCCCCCCCTTGACGCTTCAATTATCCTCTCCTTGGTGGTATGATGTCTAGCATCGTGCCATCGATATACCTTAGCTCTTGCATAAAACTTTAGGTTGGGAACCCCTCAAGGTTTACCTTGTTGTAAAAGTTTTGAGAAAACCTTGGGTGAGTCGACCTTACCCGAGTGTACGGTTTATGAAAGGAAATGATCTTGAAAAAGATGGTTGGAAAGAGGAAAGTGTGTGTGACTTGGGTTTTTGAGAAAAACGACACACGTTTCTTTGTATTCGCCCTGAACAACTAAATCGCGCAACCACACTACCCCAACATGGGCACGGGGCTTAGCCCTAGTTTGTTGAAGCTGGCATGAGACACCTTCACAACTCTCTAGGAGGGTCACGATGACCTCTGACGCTGGGTTGCGCTCTGGAGGAGGCAATACACTGCAGTTGTCTATAGCCGGACGATTACTGTGGGTCTTCTGTCGTGGCGCCGGAGATACGCTCAAAAAGGAGGTATGCTGCCGGGGTGCCGGGAAGGGGTAAGCCCGCAGGGAAGGACTCGTGCCAGTGGAGATGGGCGAAAGGTTATGTTCAGGTATCCGTCGTGGCATATGTCGTTATGCGGGGATGATGCCCACACGATAGCTATCCGGATAGTTGTGGGGAAAGTGCGCACACTCTGCAGAGTCAAATCTATTCGAATAGCCGCGTCCGCGGTCATGGACGGTTGGGATGGCCGTTACCGAGCTGTGTCGAGTTTTGTTTTAGATATGCTTTACAAAGAAAGTGATAAAGTGTTTGATGTACCGGAAGGGTACACGAAAGTGGTTGACCAAGTGAAGATGGTCGGAAAGGAAATAGAAAGGGCTACTCCCATCCTAGTGTTTTATGTTGAAGAACTCTTTTGAAGTATCTTCTTTAATAAAGATATAGAGGTGTCATAGTACCACTTTAGTGTCTCCATCAATTGCGATGTCGGGATGCTATATCCACAAGAGAAACTGATTCTCTTTCACATGCTATATCCACAAGAGAAACTGATTCTCTTTCACATGCTATATCCACAAGAGAAACTGATTCTCTTTCACATGCTATATCCACAAGAGAAACTGATTCTCTTTCACATGCTATATCCACAAGAGAAACTATTCTTCCTCTCTTGTCTCTTTTAGTTAGCTCTGTTAGCATTTTTCTTGATGGTTTGCGAGTACAATTCCAAATGTACTCACGGCTTTGTCCCTGGCTATTTACTTGGCCAGACTTGGAGGAACACGATGGATGAAGAAGGAGTTGACGACGTCTATGCGAGCTAGAAACGTCTTCCCGGTCGGTTGCTCGTAGGGTTATGGCGGATGACTTGGGTGCTGCATTGCTTGAAGTGATGATGCTACTCTGATGTTTAGTTAGCCCTTCGAGGCTACTATGTAAGTATGGGTCATGTGACCATGTTGTAATTTTCTTATTCCGTTTTGTAATGGATGGTGTAATTTGATATCAGTTCGGTTATGTGTTCACGACACACCGATCATGGGATCGTGAACTGTATACATAACAGGGTATTTCGGACCGTTAGTCCGGGGTCCCCACAGACATAATCATTCCCAACACTTCTGGACATTACCCAAGGCTACTGAAATTTAATGGAGCAAAGAAATCCACTCAAACACAGTAAAAGAGGCAATGTGAAATAAAAGGCAGAATCTGTCAAAACAGAACAGTCCGTAAAGACGAATTTTTTCGAGGAACTTAACATGCTCAGATGAAGAAGCTCAAATTGAATGAAAGTTGCGTACATATCTAAGGATTACTCATGAATTTTTGCAGAATTTTTAGATTCTCCAACAGAGAGAACAGCTCAAATTCGTGACAGCTAAAAATCTGTTTCTGCGCAGAAATGCAAATCTAGTATCAACTCTCTATCAAAGACTTTATTTGGCACAACAATGCAATAAAGTAAAGATACAAAGGTATTGATACAGTAGTAACAAGCATCTTGACTCAAATATAAAACAAAAATTGCATAAATAAAATAATGGGTTGTCTCCCATAAGCGCTTTTCTTTAACGCCTTTCAGCTAGGCGCGGAAAGTGTAAATCAAGTAACATCAAGAGAAGAAGCATCAACAGCATAATTTTCCTTAAAAACACAACTTGTCGCAAAAGGTATCTTAGATGCTCCATTATCTAAATTTCGCATAGTGGTACTAAGGGTTTTATCAATTTTAAGCTTATAATGATTCTTTGGCTTAGGCATCTTAGGGACATACATGAACTTTTGCTCCTTACCCACATAAGCTTTCTCCTTAAACTTAAGAGAAGAAAAGTTGAACCCAAGGTTCCCATAGCTTCTTCAAGTTCACCAATCCTATGGGTTTGATTATCATGGATAGCACAAGTTTCTAAAACAGCAATTCTTTCATTAATTCCTCCTAGAGATTTATCAAGTTTATCAGTATTATCAAGTAATATTCCCAATTTAGTCTCAACACTTGGAAGATTTTTCTCTATGGCCTCCAAATTTTTCATGACATCATCAAGAGAGATTTCAATTTTAGCTTCATAACAGGTGGTATTCCAACTAGACTCTCAATAATGAAACTAGCTTCTAAAGCAGGAGTGCCTAGGAAATTACCCCCGTAAGAGTATCAAGAACATACCTATTCCAGCTAGAGATACCAAGATAAAAGTTCCTAAGGAGGATAATAGTGGAGTGTTTCTTAGTGCACCTATGATGAGCATCACTAATTATATACCAAGCATCTTTAAAACTTTCTCCCCCTTGGTGCTTAAACGAACGAACTTCAACTTCAGGATTACTCATTTTAGCAATAATAAAAATAAATAAAGCAAAACGAATTAAAGAAAGTAAAACAAGTAACTAATTTTTTTTGTGTTTTTGATATAAAGAAAGCAAACAAGACAGAAAATAAAATAAAGCAAGACAATAAACAAAGTAAAGAGATTGGGTGTGAGAGACCCCCTTGCAGCGTGTCTTGATCTCCCCGGCAACGGCGCCAGAAAAATAGTTTGATGACGCGTGAAGCACACGTCCGTTGGGAACCCCGAGAGGAAGGTGTGATGCGTACAGCAGCAAGTTTTCCCTCAGTAAGAAACCAAGGTTATCGAACCAGTAGGAGATGAAGGCCACATGAAGGTTGTTGGTGAAGGAGTGTAGTGCGGCGCAACACCAGGGATTCCGGCGCCAACGTGTAACCTGCACAACACAATCAAAATACTTTGCCCCAACTTAACAGTGAGGTTGTCAATCTCACCCTCTTGCTGTAAACAAAGGATTAAACGTATGGTGTGGAGAATGATGTTTGCTTGCAAAGAACAACAGAGAACAATGATTGCAGTTGATTATATTTCAGATGTAAAAGAATGGACCGGGGTCCACAGTTCACTAGTGGTGTCTCTCCAATAAGATAAATAACATGTTGGGTGAACAAATTACAGTTGGGCAATTGACAAATAGAGAGGGCATAACAATGCACATACATATCATGATGACTACTATAAGATTTACTTAGGGCATTACAACAAAGAACATAGACCGCTATCCAGCATGCATCTATGCCTAAAAAGTCCACCTTCGGGTTAGCATCCGCACCCCTTCCGAGTATTAAGTTGCAAACAACGGACAATTGCATTAAGTATTGTGCGTAATGTAAACAATACAAATATCCTTAGACAAAGCATTGATGTTTTATCCATAGTGGCAACATCACATCCACAACCTTAGAACTTTCTGTCACTGTCCCAGATTCAATGGAGGCATGAACCCACTATCTAGCATAAATACTCCCTCTTGAAGTTACAAGTTTCAACTTGGCCAGAGCCTCTACTAGCAACGAAGAGCATGCAAGATCATAAACAACACATATATGATAGATCGATAATCAACTTGACATAGTATTCCATATTCATCGGATCCCAACAAACACAACATGTAGCATTACAAATAGATGATCTTGATCATGATAGGCAGCTCACAAGATCTAAACATGATAGCACAAGAGGAGAAGACAACCATCTAGCTACTGCTATGGACCCATAGTCCAAGGATGAACTACTCACGCATCAGTCCGGAGGCGGGCATGGTGATGTAGAGCCCTCCGGTGATGATTCCCCTCTCCGGCAGGGTGCCGGAGGCGATCTTCGAACCCCCGAGATGGGGTTGACGGCGGCGGCGTCTCAGTAACTTTTCTCGTATCGTGGCTCTCGGTACTAGGGTTTTCGCGACGGAAGGATTATATAGGGGAAGGGGCAGAGTCGGGGGACGCTCGAGGGGCCCACCCCATATAGCGGCGCGGCCAGGGGTGGGGCCGCGCCCCCCCTATGGTGTGGCCGCCTCGTGGCCCCTCTTCGTCTCCTCTTCGGTGTTTTGGAAGACTCCGTGGAAAATAAGACCATGGGCTTTTGTTTCGTCCAATTCCGAGAATATTTCCTGTGTAGGATTTCTGAAACCAAAAACAGCAGAAAACGAGAAGCGGCGCTTCGGCATCTTGTTAATAGGTTAGTGCCAGAAAATGCATAAAAATGATATAAAGTGTATATAAAACATGTGAGTATTGTCATAAAACTAGCATGGAACATAAGAAATTATAAATACGTTTGAGACGTATCAGTGTGTCCCCGGATGAACTCACAAACATAGTATCCACATAGATTGGTACCCTATGGCTGAGTTAGAACATTAGCTAACCTTCTAAATGTTAGTACATCTTTGAATTCACCGGTTACTTTCTTTTTGAACCGTTTCCAAACCCTATAGTGCAAACAAAATGAACAAGGGAGTTATTAGTTACTTGATATCAGGAAATGAACGAAAGAGGCCGATATAGTGCGCAAATGATTGAAAATAATTACTTTTGCAGTATTGCTCTTATTCCGGAATAAAGCTTTGGGTCCATATTCAGAGAGTCCATGACTTCAACTCTGGAGTTATCAAATTGAATTATTAGCATAATCCAGTGGAACCTGCGGACACGTTACATACACAGTCATGCATAACTCATCGATTAGACATAACATGGAGTAAACAAAAGAGAATGTGCACAAGACAGAAACACTCCCCCAAAATGGTAAGGAAATAGAATTTCACTTTTGAGTTTACGGTTTGTAAGAAACTTGTACAGGTCTCTCCACACATCTTGGGTGTGATTTTGTAACACATGTCCATAAATGATATGTGGGTCAATGAACCCAACATCATGGATATTCTTTCTTTTGCATTCCCCAAGCTTCATTCTGCATAATAGCGTACACAAGAATATAGTTATGATAATATAGTGCAGGCAATGAACGAGATAAGGTAGAGATATAATTATAGAAATAAATCATTTACAGAACGTAGCAACTCAGGAGAGATCTGTTGAGCTCGCGCAGATTGAACAACTAGAACAATTCACTCATTGGAACTTGTACAAAGTAATGTTTGAAGTGATGCTCCTCTCTAACTTCCACATAAATATATTCTTTGTCGGCCTTATTTTTTATGAAATCCTTGTACCAGAGTAGCAGATTTCACATTTGTGTTGGTAGACTCGCTTCCTGCGCAGACTCGACGAGAGGCCCATTCTGCACATATGTAAATGCTACCTCACTTATTGGCGCATCCTCAAGGCCTAACAATGCATGAAGGGTCATACCGAACTCGGTCACTCTTTCTTTGGCCGCCGTTGCAGTCATTTGATGTGCTCTAGCAGCTGCTAGGATAGCAGGGTCCAATAGTTTCTTGTCCTTATACATATCGGCTCTAAAGGACGTCGTAACGGAAGGAGCGGCTTCCACTATGAGCGGGGGGGTCGATTGTTTTTTCTGTGCCCCGAGCTAGGAAACTTGTTTTCCGCATTTTTTTACTTGTTGGTTTCTTCTCCGCCAAGGCTTTTTTCCTTCAGCAACAATGATTCTTGCCTAAGAAATTCACGTCCATAGTCGTCTGGCAGATTCTGCTAGATTTGGGATGGTTTCATCAAAAACTCCTTAGCCCACTTCTTTTGCTTCTCAGTATATACCGGCTTGGTCTCATGCTCTTTTTTCGCCTTGACTTCCGCCTTCCATTTCTCATAGTGAGCAGCCGTGGCCGCGTCGTTTTTCTCAACACTAACTTCCCAAGGTCTCGGGAGAAGAGGCTTCAGTGATGGCATTGGTACCCTTGTGGTCTTAGGTACATAAGGCTTGCGGTTAATAGGCCAGTAGGGGGTTGCCTTGTTGTCCTCCGTAACCCCATGCTTCTGCTTTTTCGCCGGAGGTGGACTAGGTGGCGGCGTACCCGCCGGAGGTGGACTAGGGGGCGGCATCTGCTTACCCGCCGAAGGTGGATTGGGGGTGGCGTCGGCTGACGTGGAGGAGGTGTAGGTGGACCACCACCACCGGAGGGGTGGCCTTGGCGCCTAGCCTAGAAACTTGATGTACTTCTTTTGCCATAGAATGATTTGGCGCTTGGCATCTCCAAGTCTCAGATCCCCTTCAGGTGTAGCATAGTCAATCTCCAGGTCCTCATAACCTTCGAGTACGTCATCCACAGTGACACGAGCATAGCCAGCTGCAATGGAATTGCCGTGGTGGAGTGCTCCAGGTTTACAAGGTAAAGCGGTGCCGATCGCCACCTTGCAGGAAATGTTCCTCATTGGTTGATGCAGCTCACATTCTTTCATCATGTCATGTACATCGTCCATGGGGTAGCGAGGCTCCGGTGCACCATCGATCGTCGGTGCATTAGCACCAGCCGGGGCCAAGGGTGCATTAGCACCAGCCGGGGCCTCCGTGGAAGCCACGATGCTTCTCCGCTGCTGGCTTCCGACATCCGCTGCATGATCTTCATGCAACCCTTCCGATATGTCTTTTGCTAGTGCTTCACGCACCATCTGATTCACATCAAATAGTTCCATTTCCATTCTCCCCAGACGACCTGCATCTCGGTCCGTCTTTTTCTTACGGCTTTTGTAACTGTACGGGTCATTGCCCTGGGGAAACCCTTCTTTCCACGGAATGGCGTCTTTGCCTCGTACATGTCCTGGGTGTTCAGGATTCCCGAGCGCTACTGTCAGCGGGTTGTTCTCTCTGTTGACCTTGATCTTCCCCGCTTGAGCTTCGGTCATGGCTGCAATAAGGGCGGCGGTGGGAGTAAACACTTTCCTCCGGGGAACACACCTCCCTGTGTCCAGGTCTAGCGATCCCCCATGCCTATACCACCAGCTTTTGGCCCTTGGGTCCCATCCCTCTGTACAAGGATTCCTCGCCCCTTCAGGCTGTTTTGCACCTTCTCCCACTTAGGCTTCGAAGTGTGGTGTCCTCCTGGCCCCATAAATTGATGGTACTCTTTTTTGTTAGCGTTTTCCTTATTTTTTACCGATATGGCCTTGGCATGCTCCGATTCCTTCTGCTTCATAAATTCGGGCCACACATCTTTCAGTCTCTCATACTATCCTTTGAAATCCAGAGTCTTCTTCTTCGAGACATAGTCCCGGGCTAAATTTTTCTTGAAGTTTCGGAATGCTTCGCCCATCTTCTTAAGAGCGAACTCTTTGACTAGCCTTCTCCTCTCACGTCCACCCGGAATTACGTTACCCTCTTCATCGTGTTTGTTGTATTCCGGAGATAGAACGAAATTTTCCATAAGTTTTCTCCAACAATCCTTTTTCATTTTCTTGTCGACAAAAGTAAAACCAACACGTGCCTTCTTTGGCTCATTCCATTCCTGGAGGGTGATCGAGAAGTTGTCTCTAGAAACCACTCCGCATTGGTTGATAAACTTTGTCAAGTGCTTTTTGGGCTCCAACGGCCTGCCATTTTCATCGACAACATCAATGGTCAATGTTTCTCCGGAGTTTAATCGTTTGGGTTTTGCCATGCGGCTTTGTACTCGATTTTCTCGAAGATCCGAGAGGGCTAAAAAAGAAAGAGAGTCGCGTTAATACATATTTATTCAAATCAGTAAATTTGTATCACCAGAGGCTCAATGTATATATATACCTCGCCGGATGTGGTTGTTTGCAATTCGAGATCGTTGTTTGTCGTTTGGCCTCCGGCAAACGTTTCAATGTTCATGCCTTGACCTTGACCTTGACCTTCACCATCAAGTTTAGATATGAAGAAACATCGTCTTCTTCATCTTCTGGCGGCACATAGGGAATATCACTGTTTATGATGCCGTTTATATGTGCTTCATCTTCCGGATCATAATTATTCAAAATCGGGTCTCTATCGTCCACCATATTCACTTCTGAAGACATGTAAAAAAGTTAGTAGAACGTAGGCCGCCATATTAACAATTAAAAAAGAAGATTTATAACAAAGACTTGTAACAATTAACAAATTAACAAAGAAGATTTATTAACAAATTAACAAAGAAGAATAATTAACAATTAACAATTAACAAAATAACAATAGATAAATCACCAGAAGATTTATTAACAATTAACAATTAAAAAATTAACAATTTAATCTATTTTATTTACAACAATTAAAAAAATTATTTTTATTAATTAAACAACAATATATCACCAAATGAATTTAATAAAATCACACAAAGGCCGGGCCGGGATCTATTTTTATTTTGACGAGAAAATCTATTTCTATTTTTATTTTTACAACAACTATTTTTATTTTTACAACAAATGAATTAAAAAATCACACCAAGAGGCTGGGCCGGGGCTCCTCCTCTCTCTGCTCTCTGCGAGGGCAGCGAGGCGCGCGTGCCGGCGACGGACACGGCCGGCATACGGCCGGCGAGGCGAGGCGAGAGGCGGCAGACGGCGGTGAGGGCGGCGAGGCGAGAGGTGGTGGACGGCGGCGAGGGCAGGGATGCGAGAGGCGGCTGACAACGGCGAGCGTGAACACACACGACACACGGCCGGACGCACGCGTACGGCGGCAGCTGGCCGGCGAGGGCGCGCGCGGTGACGGACGCGGCGAGGCGACGGACGGCAACGGACGGCGACTAGGGCAGAGATGGCGTCGGCGGCGCGTCGTCTCTGCTCGTCTACGGCGTCTTCGATGAAGTGATCGATGAACCAGAGCGGCGGTTCGCGCGCGCTATTTATATTTTCGGGGCTTTGGTCGTAGTTGGTGAGACCAACCGCGACTAAAGCCTTTTTTCGCTGGCTTTTGGTTCCCGCGCAAAAGAGCTTTAGTTGTGGTTGGTCTCACCAACTGCGACTAAAGGGTATCCTTTAGTCGCGGTTAGTCTCACCAACCGCGACTAAAGAATTTTTTTGATAACTAATTCGTTTCAAATCATAAAAATACAAATGGTATATCAAAATATTCAGAAAAAATAAAACCAATTCATTTCAAATCAGAAAAATACAAATACTATATCAAAATATTCAGAAAAATAAAACCAATTCATTTCAAGTCAGAAAAATACAAATAATATAAAGTATTGAACTCGTCACAGAGTCGGTTACCGTACATCCATTGCCGATTCATCTGCATTATTATTATATAAAGTATATAATTAACCATCATGCATTTGTCACTAACTAGCTAGAAATAATAGAAATTAAACTATGAACTACACATGCATATTTATCAATGACATATGAAAGGTTCAAGTTGCTAACCGCGATCGAGGAAAAAAAATAAATGAGAAAGCTTAAGTATGGCTCGGACA